>NC_037674.1:12589438-12682240 GCF_003255815.1 Theropithecus gelada
TCCACTTTTTTTTCAAGATTTTTAGTTTCTTTGCGCTGGGTACGTAATTCCTCCTTTAGCTCTGAGAAATTTGATGGACTGAAGCCTTCTTCTCTCATCTCGTCAAAGTCATTCTCCGTCCAGCTTTGATCCGTTGCTGGCGATGAGCTGCGCTCCTTTGCCGGGGGAGATGTGCTCTTATTTTTTGAATTTCCAGCTTTTCTGCCCTGCTTTTTCCCCATCTTTGTGGTTTTATCTGCCTCTGGTCTTTGATGATGGTGATGTACTGATGGGGTTTTGGTGTAGGTGTCCTTCCTGTTTGATAGTTTTCCTTCTAACAGTCAGGACCCTCAGCTGTAGGTCTGTTGGAGATTGCTTGAGGTCCACTCCAGACCCTGTTTGCCTGGGTATCAGCAGCAGAGGCTGCAGAAGATAGAATATTTCTGAACAGCGAGTGTACCTGTCTGATTCTTGCTTTGGAAGCTTCCTCTCAGGGGTGTACTCCACCCTGTGAGGTGTGGGGTGTCAGACTGCCCCTAGTGGGGGATGTCTCCCAGTTAGGCTACTCAGGGGTCAGGGACCCACTTGAGCAGGCAGTCTGTCCCTTCTCAGATCTCAACCTCCGTGTTGGGAGATCCACTGCTCTCTTCAAAGCTGTCAGACAGAGTCGTTTGCGTCTGCAGAGGTTTCTGCTGCTTTTTTGTTGTTGTTGTTGTTGTTGTTGTTGTGTAGCTGTGCCCTGTCCCCAGAGGTGGAGTCTACAGAGACAGGCAGGTTTCCTTGAGCTGCTGTGAGCTCCACCCAGTTCGAGCTTCCCAGCAGCTTTGTTTACCTACTTAAGCCTCAGCAATGGCGGGCGCCCCTCCCCCAGCCTCGCTGCTGCCTTGCCGGTAGATCACAGACTGCTGTGCTAGCAATGAGGGAGGCTCCGTGGGCGTGGGACCCTCCCGGCCAGGTGTGGGATATGATCTCCTGGTGTGCCTGTTTGCTTAAAGCGCAATATTGGGGTGGGAGTTACCCGATTTTCCAGGTGTTGTGTGTCTCAGTTCCCCTGGCTAGGAAAAGGGATTCCCTTCCCCCTTGCGCTTCCCAGGTGAGGCGATGCCTCGCCCTGCTTCAGCTCTCGCTGGTCGGGCTGCAGCAGCTGACCAGCACCGATCGTCCGGCACTCCCCAGTGAGATGAACCCAGTACCTCAGTTGAAAATGCAGAAATCACCGGTCTTCTGTGTTGCTCGCGCTGGGAGTTGGAGACTGGAGCTGTTCCTATTCAGCCATCTTGCTCCGCCCCCCCAACTTTTTTTTTTAAGAAGAAAAAACTACAAGAGATATACTATTATTAAATGAATACTGGAAATACAAAACAAACTAGAAACAAGAGGAAACCTTGCTTGATTCTACCACAGAAAGACAATCACTGCTGATGTCTGATGTCTCTTTTTTTTTTATTCATAGACTTTTCTCTTAACTGTTTTTCAGTGTTTCAGGTGTGCTCCAAATAATAATTGCTAATTCACTTTAAATGTGTCTATTGTGTGATGAAATGGTGCAATGGTTAAGAATGCGATCTCTGGAATGAGACTGCTTTTTAAATGCTGGTTTTTTGACTTACTAAGTGCGTTTCACCTCAGGCAAGTTATTCTAGTATTTCATGCCTCAGTTTTCTCATTTGTAAAATGGGAATAATAACATCCACCTCTGTCATGGCTCATGCCTATAATCCCAGCACTTTGGGAGGCTTAGGCAGGAGGACTGCTGAAGCCCAGGAGTTCGAGACCAGCCTGGGCAACATAGTGAGATCTCATTTCTACAAAAAAATATAAATAAATTAGCTAGGCATGGTGGCACGTTTCTGTGATCCTAGTTACTTGGGAGGTAGAGGTGGGAGGATCACTTGAGCCCAGGAGGTCGAGGTTGCAATGAGCTGTGACTACATTCCTACACGTCAGCCTGGGCAACAGAGGGAGACCCTGTCTCAAAAAGAAATACTATCCACCTCAGTACGTTATTGTGATCATTAAATAAGCTATTGCATATGAAACACATAGAACGGTGGCTGGCACATAGAAAATGCATGATAAGTTTTAGCTGATATTAAGTAGCATGGTTTCTATATATTGGAAGGATATTTTTCCTGTAGTTTATATATTCAAAATTTTATTACAAAAGGATCTACAATTAACTCTAACAAATCAACAAGAAAAAACAAACAATCCCATCAAGAAGTGGGCTAAGGACACGAACAGACAATTCTCAAAAGAAGATATACAAATGGCCGACAAGCATATGGAAACATGCTCAATATCACTAATAATCAGGGAAATGAAAATCGAAACCACAATGCAATACCCCCTTTACTCCTGCAACAATGGCCATGATCAAAAATAGTAGATGTTGGTGTGGATGTGGTGAACAGGGAACACTTCTACACGACTAGTTGGACTATAAACTAGTACAACTACTGTGGAAAATAGTGTGAAGATTCCTTTAAGAACTAAAAGTAAAACTACCATTTGATCCAACAATCCCACTACAGAGTATCTACCCAGAGGAAAATAAGTCATTATATGAAAAAAGAGACTTGCACACGCATGTTTATAGCAGCACAATTCACAATTGCAAAAGCGTGGAAACAATCCAAATGCCCATCAATCAAAGAGTGGATAAAGGAACTGTGGTATATATCTCTATGTCTATCCCAGCCTCCCAAAGTGCTGGGATTATAGGCATGAGCCATGACAGAGGTGGATGTTATTATTCCCATTTTACAAATGAGAAAACCGAGGCATGCAATATTAGAATAACTTGCCTGAGATCATATAGATCTACATATATACCATATATCTATATATAGATTTATACCATATATCTAGATGTAGATCCATACATAGATATATATCTGCATATGTATATATACATATATACGTGTATATATCTATATCTAGATATTTATCTATATATATGATGGAATACTACTCAGCCATAAAAAGGAATGAATTAACGGCATTTGCAGCAACCTGGATGAAACTGGAGACTACTATTCTAAGTGAAGTAACCCAGGAATGGAAAACCAAACATCACATGTTCTCACTCATAAATGGGAGCTAAGCTATGAGGATGCAAAGGCATAAACATGACATGATGGATTTTTGGGACTCACGAGGAAATGGTGGGAAGGAGGTGAGGGATAAAAGACTACATATAGGGTGTAGTGTGCACTGCTCGGGTGATGGGTGCACCAAAATATCACAAATCACCACTAAAGAACTTACTCATGTCACCAAACACCACTTGTTCCCCAATAACCTATGGAAATTAAAAAAATTATTACAAAAGGATTGTTAAAATATAGAAATACAAATCAGGTTAAAAAACAGTCATTATAAGCAGGAATTTGAACACCTGGGGATATCTACTATTCATATTTTCATATATATCCCTCTAAAAGTATATTTTATACTGTATTTGGATATTACATGGAACCCTGTCATGGCTCTGCCAATACAGTAGTCCCCTCTAATCTGCAGTTTCAGTTACCCACGGTACAGTATAAGAAGTTATTTTGAAAAAAGAAAGAATGCATTCACATAACTTTTATTACAGTATACTGTTATTATTCTATTCTATGATTGTTGTTAATGTCTTATTGGACCTAGTTTATGAATTAAATTTTAACATAGGTATGTATGTATAGGAAAAACCAGAATCTACAAAAATGGTACCTTCATGGTTTCAGGCATCTACTGGGGGTCTTGGAACATATCCCCAGGGATAGCGAGGGACCACTGCAGATACCATTAGCCTGGGTCTACAATTAATATGCTTTATTCTACTGGTGATGGGAAGTGAGTCAGACAGACCACCAGTCACTCTGACATGCATCGCTTTAGTCACTGATTTTGGCATGCTAGTGAAATTTGGAAGGCAACAAGTTTTTTGATAAATACCAGTAAACCAGTTACTTAAATAATGTAACAATAGACAGTAGACATCTCATAATGCTTTTTGCGTATTTTCTCTTAAAAATTATGTACTCAACATGGCATTCATTTAAGGCAGATTGTCTGCTAAAAATTCCTCCATGAGGTGAGGACATAGTGTACAGATCTCATGGAGGTAACATAATAATGTATTTCCTAATTCTGGCATTCAGCAAATATCAGTTTTGCTGCGTCATGTTGTAGCGTAAGTCAGATTTTGGAATTTATTTATTTATTTTTCTGAGAGAGAGTCTTGCTCTGTTGCCTAGGCTGGCGTGTAGTGACATGATCATGGCTGTCTGCAGCCTCAACCTCCTGTGCTCAAGCGATCCTCCCACCTCAGCCTCCCGAGTAGCTGGGACTACAGGCACGTGCTGTTATGTTGTGACTGGCTAATTTTTATTTTTTATTTTTTGTAGAGACAAAGTCTTGTCATGCTGTCCAGGCTGACTTTGAACCCCTGGGCTCAAATGATTTGCCTACCTTAGCCTACCAAAGTGCTGGGATTACAGGCACGAGCCACTGCACGTGGCCTTGGAAATGTTTTAATGAACATATAATTTGGTACATTTTGGAGGATATGGCCTGTGTCTGGGCAACAACCACCCATGGAATTGCTACTCCACGCTTTCTTACTCTTCTGAGGAGTATGGTAAAATGGAATTCAAGTCCTGGGACACTGCTTCAACTTCTTACTGGAAAAGTCCACACAGTGTAGTAAAACCCAGATGTGCCATCTATAAAAAGAGATGTACAAAGAGATGTGTTTTGGAATTTTATAGGCCTGGTTTTAAAGCCAGGCTTCATCATGGACTCACTCTGTGAACTTGGGTACCTTATGTAGCTCTTTATGCCTCATGTTTCCCATCTATATGTCAGTAATACCACCTGTCTTGTAGGATTTTTCATGATAATCATATAAGACAATGTCATCATGAAGTTTGCATGCATGCTGTGGGTATTGCTGCTACTGTTTTCTTGAAGCAGGAGGACCTCTGGAAGCCCTGGATAGTGTGATAAAGCAGTCCAGGAGCTTTGTTACTATCTCGGCTCTAATGTCACAGACAACTTCTTCAAAGCTGGAGAGAGAGGCACGTTGCTTTATGAGGCCATGTGACCTCAATCTGACCAGGAGTGGGGGAGGAATGCGTGGGAATCACTCACCCCTAATGTGAACAATAGCAGATGGCATGGATAAAGTCTAAAAATGGATTGTTTTTAGTATCAGTGTGATTGCAGCTGGGATATTTACTTTTGATAACTGCTGGCAAAGAATAAATATATTTAAATGTTTTCAACTCCTCCTTGCCTTATGAGGCTTAATAACTTACTATTTCTTGTTTATCACTTTATTGACTGAATTAATCACATTTTTTCCCATCTCTACCAATGCTCTGTTTACAGTGCTGCGTACTGGCACTATTATGGAGTCCAAGGCAGCCCTTCTTTTACACAGATTTGGTAAAACAGAAGGCTACAGCTCAGTTCTGAATTTAGAAAAGAAAGAATGTGTACCAGAGAATTAGGATGAGCAATGGAAAATCCTTTCCTTTTTCTCTTCTTATTTTCTTGTGCTGATTCGATTCAAGACTAAACCTTCCTTTTCCTATCTCTAAGACAAGAATATTTTCCCACCTTGTTATCTCCGAGGAATGTGGAGAATTTGAATGGTGAAAGGTTTGATCTTAGTAGCAAGAAAAGAATAAATTGCTCACTTAATAAATTGCCAGGCCACTTGGGTACTATTTAGCAGATTACCTTTTCCAGAGCACTAAATGATAGTAAATGGTAAATGGCAGTAACTGGAAGAGTTAATGCAGCTTTGATCTCTTGAACTGAGACTCTGTAGTTTCCTTAGAATGAGATGGAATTATTTCTTTCCTTTTATCTGAGGCTCAGTAAACCCTTGAAAAAGGAAGACATTATTACCTTTTTCCATCTTGCATGACCATTAGAATAAAAGGGACTTTATAATCCTACACATACACATACACACACTGAAAGTGGCCATTACAAAAAAAAGAATTCTTTTAAAAGTGCCATTCGTCATTCGATTAATTAAAAATGCTTACTGAGTACTGACCATGAGCAAGGGTTTGTGCTGGAGGTGGGAGGGGGCATGTGGAGGAGGAGGCCCTGTCTTTTAGCTACTGGAGAAAATACGTTCTCAAGGCTCTTAATCTCATTCCTTTCAAAAGGCCTGACAATGTACCAGTTTGCATCCTAATACCCATTGCTGGAAACACAGATGATGAAGCATGTGGGGCCCAGCAGAGAATGAGAACCCAGGACAGATAAATCTCAAATTGAGATCCTTCTCCAGTCTGCAGCTCCTTATGGCCAGAAACAATATAAAGGATATCTGTTTACCTGGTGGCAAGCTTGTAACAGTGTTCTCTTGTGTGGTGGGCTGTTCCTAAGGCAAAGTTGAGGCCCAGGGCAAACTCTCCTCTGGGCACTACTGTAGGGTGTGCCTTAGCTCTTAGCTCTAACCGCTCTGTTGCTAGCACTATGCTGGGCACTTCTGCTGTGGCCAAGTGTCAGATTCAGTCTAGGAGGAAACGATGCATTACCTAAAGAAAGATCATGGGTCTTTACTAGTGTTTCTAAAAAGACTTTTCCATGGACTCTATGAGGGATTCTCAGGTCAAAGTTATGAACTATCAAGGACTACCAAATATCAGGGACTGGCAAGGCAGGCAGGTCAAGGCGGAAAGGAACTCCCCAATTTCAATTGGATTCTGAATAATAATCTAACTGACTTCCAGACAGTATTGGGCACTCTGACTGGCAAACATTGTCTTCTTAATGAGAAAAGTAATATATGCACCTGGTTCAAGAAACGGAAGCCCCAATATACACACAAATACACATATGGTTCAAAAATCTAAAACCCAGTTCTATTACTCAGAGATAAGTGCTCTTAACATTTGGTATGTTTTTCTATTTTCTAATTTGGAATTATGTTGTATATTTAATTTTGCAGCCTGCTTGTATTTACTTAGCAGCATATTGGATACATTTTCCCACGTATTACTCTTTGAAAACATTATTTTAAATTACTACTCAGATCCCCTCTTACTGGACATTAAGACTGTTTCCTATTTTTCTACATCAATATGTCTTCAATGAATATTTTTATTTGCAAGAACCTTTGCTTATTATTTTCTTAAATTCTTAAAAATGGCATTACTTGTTTAAAAAGTATTATTTTTCAAGGCTTTTGCTATATTTTTCCAAATTGCTATCTGGAAATATTTTAGTATTTGACACCCCACCAACTGCAGGCTTTTAAAAGAACTTTTTGATGACTGACATTGGGCTTAAGTGACCTGGGCCCAGAGAAAAAAAATTATATAATTCACTCTAACTTTGAGTTTCTTTGTTTTTAGTAGAGACTTTCCTGTTTCAGAATGAGTTGGACCACAACTTTGGGTAGGGGACAGCTTAAATATACAGACAATTGTATATTTTGTACTTCTACTGTCAGTTGGTTAAAAAGTGATAGATACATAAAATTTTATACATGCATACATATACACACATGCGCACATCTATAGGCAGAAAAATTTTATATCTAAAGATAAATTTTGTTGTGTTTTTATGAATCTAAGAATAAGATAAAAATATATTCCATACACCCATACTTACTACTCATATACATAGTTGCTGATATATATGAAAAAGTATAAAGTATTGGTGTGATTATAGATGTATCACACCAATATCACACCAGCATACCCAATATTATATACTAGTATTATCACACCATGTATAACACTTTTGTACCTGATGTCAATTCAATATGTTGAGAATATTTTTCTAATTTCAATGTTTTCATTTAACTAGTTTTTAGTGACTACGTAGTATGCTGCTTGAGAGTATGCCAAAATGTATCCATATTACCTCAACTGTGAAACATTTAAGCTATTCTCAATTTTAGGCTATTACAAACACCTTTGTATGTTATCATTCCCCACATCTTTAATTATTTTATTAAGTTCCTAGAAGTGTAATTTCTAGATCATGGAACATGTTTAATTTTAATGTATTTGAAAACTATTTAAAGATAACCAGAAACAACCAGAAAGGTTGTTCCAAAGTATCTTCACAAGCAATAAGAGCATCCCATGAGCAATGATAACATGGGAAATTTGTAATACAGTTACACTTTTATTTTTTGTTTCGTATTCTTATATCTTGTCTCATTAGTTTTCTATTGCTGTTCTAACAAATTTCCACAAACCTAGGGGCTTAAAACAACACACAGTTATTATCTCACAGTTTTGTAGGTCAGAAGTCTCATGTGGGTCTCACTGGACTAAAATCAACATTTTCAGAAATCATTATTCTGCCTACCACATTGTCCTTGTTCCTCTCATTGCTCCAATCCCTGTGTCTTTTAGTATAAACTTCAACATCTTTTTCTTCACTGCTTCCAATGTGGACCCAAATCTAGACATCTTGCTTCAGACATTAGTACTTAATTCAGCTCTCAGTTCTTAATGTGGGCCTCCCTTTACTAAGCTGTATAGTATTTTAAGATGACCAAGATCATTATTTTATTTATTCCTTAAGTTTCAAGCTTCTTCTTTCCAACGGTACATTTTTCATTTCAAAGCCATAGGAACTAGTGTCACTTTCTCTCTGTACTGATAACACAGGATTAAAATTGTTGCACCAAATGGTCTTCTATTTTTTTCCTCTCTCCTCCTAATTTATCACAAGCAGATATTCTACCAGAAGTTGGGAAAAAAGATTTCCAGCTGATGGGCAGCACCTCTACCTTGTGGAAGATTCATTGCCCTGCACATTTTGAATCTGCTGACAAGAAACTTGCAGCAGAAGTAATCAGAGTCCTCACAAGATTGATTTTTGTTCCCTGCTGGCATATGGCATAGAGGGTGGAAAGGCTCTCATCTCTCAAACTAATCTTAACTATTTAGAAGCCATTATTGCAGGATTACAAATCATCAGAATATCCCCTTTTTTCTAACAACATTATTTATTAGCAAGACCTTCCAATTAGTCTTGTGTCTTGGCTTGACACTGTTCTTAAAATCAACCCTGAAATAAGTTTCATCTTAAAAGTAATGCAGTTAGCGCCATTGCTTTAATTGTACAAGCGTTAAGCCAAATTCCATTTCCAGTTCACATTTAAAAATAATTCAGACCAAAATGCAAATTGAATCTCGTCTTCAGTTTGTAAGAAATGCTTAAAGTCAACTTGTCATGAAGAAGAAATTGAATCTATTACCTGTACTCTTACAGGAAGGAAGATGTATCGAAAGGAGAATAGTGAGATTTCTCTGATGTTTGGCTGATATATGGGTATATAAAATCTTAAGTAATACTGATAATGTCACACAATATTGTAACATATATTTTCAGTTGAACATTATAAGACAATAAGGCATAAATGGAAATTAAAGGGAAAAATCTGAATGGTTGTCAGGGAACACTTTTTCATTCAGAGAACCATAAACATATGGAATGGTGTGTCAGGCAAAGTTTCTGAGATGAGACTATTGGAGTAATTACAAATTGGATTTATATTTCCAGGACTGAAGGGCACACAGTGGGAAAGAAATTTGAGTCAAATGATTTTTAACCACCTCCCCAAAACACCTCAAGAAAATGTATTTCACAAGTATTATCTACAACTATGAAGCACCAGAAAGACAGAAGCATTTAACGCTTTTAAAAAAGAGCTATTTCGCTAAAAAGAATTAGGTAAGAAAAAAGAAATAAGGAGAAATAATACAAAGACTGGAAGGGGATGATCCAAGGAGGTGTGAGGGAACACTTAATGGAAAACTATTGAAATGAAATAGATTTATTAATTCAATTTTACAAGTCCTGATTAAAGGCTGAAAACTTGGCCAAAGTCACCTTAAAGGCTTTCTGAGATGTGCTGGGTATTTTTAGCTAGTTACCCTATTTCCTCCATAAGTCTTATACCAAAGAGTCAGTCTTTACTCTTAAATCCAGCCTACCTTGTAACCCCCCATTTTCTGTCTTCTTACTCAGAACAAATATTGCTATGACCAGACCAAAACACTAGCCATTCATAAACACAGCATATGCTGCTCCCCATGACTGGGATATTTTCCCCTTGTCTCTAGGTACTAAATTTCTTCTAATTCCAAAAGTCACACCGTCTCAAAACATTTTCAAATCAGTCCTCTTTGCTACTTAGTAAAGTCGGCTGCTTGCATCTCTGTGCTTCTTTTCAGAGCTTTGCTTTTCGTCCATTAAGCACCTATCTCATATGTGCACGGGCTGCATATTTGTCTGTCTGTCTCCCTCACTGATTTAGATCAGGGAGTAAGTCTTATTCACAAGGAATCATGAGCACCTAGCCTGCTTCCAAATATTTGATAGTTAAATGAATGATTTCATTAATGAACATCTGAACATTAAAAAAAAACCACTCTGGGATATCAGAATGGCACTAGAGTTTATAGATAAGTTGGCATAACTTTTACATTGTTTACATTATTTTATTGTAGTGAAATTACATTGGACTAAATATTGGTTGGAATAACTTATTGTTATTAAAACATTTTCATTATGACTTTAAAAAATTGTAAAGTTTACTATGTTAATGAAATTTAGTAGAAAACATTTTAGAAACCATTGCTAAATTAATTTGCAAACATCAGAAATACAAAGAACAGTATAGTGTATATAAGTATACCCCTTGATATCTAAGTCTAATCTCTTACAAAAGATGATAAGATTGAAAGAAAAAGGGAAATGTTAGATTTAATCCATATTAAGTAAGGTTTTAAAATATTTTGTTTGGCTGGGGGCAGTGGCTCACACCTGTAATCCCAGCACTTTGGGAGGCCGAGGCAGGCAGATCACGAGCTCAGGAGATCGAGACCATCCTGGCTCAAGTAGAGACAGTGAAACCCCATCTCTACTAAAAAATACAAAAAATTAGCCGGGCGCAGTGGTGGGCACCTGTAGTCCCAGCTACTCGGGAGGCTGAGGCAGGAGAATGGCATAAACCCGGGAGGCAGAACTTGCAGTGAGCTGAGATCTGGCCACAGCACTCCAGCCTGGGTGGCAGAGCGAGACTCCCGTCTCAAAAAAAAAAAAAAAAAAAAATGTTTGACCTTGTATGCTCATTAAAGTATGGAAAAATGAGATTTACTAAGCTAGACAGAAGACTGGGGAAGGACTGACATGAGAGCCTGTAGAGCTGCCTGAATTTACACTCTCCAACCTCAGGGTGGTACTATCTCAGAAATACTCTCAGAATCCAAGATCATCTTCAGTAAATGAAACTGTTACACATGACAAGCAGAAAGAAATTTAATCAGGATAAGAGAAGCTCAGTGCTCTTGGGGTGGACTTTTGAAATTAGAAGAAAGAAGAGAAGAATATTCTCTTCCCTTGAAAGATGTCTCCTAGAGGTTGCATATATGACTTCCCCTTATATCCCATTGGCTAGAACCCAGCTTCATTAGATTAAAATTAATCTATTAGATTACAGCTAATTGTAAGATAAGCTAAAATATTTGCTACTTATTTTGAGTAGTGTATGCGTATACATTAAGTATCTTCCTACTTTAAACAGAACTGATAGTTAAAAACAGGTGGCAGCAAATAAGTACGTATAGCCCAAAAATGGAAACAACCCAGTGAGCATTAATAGATGAATGGGTAAACAAACTGTGGCATATACATACGGTGGAATGTTACTCAGCCATGAGAAAGAATCGAATACTGGTACGTGCTACAATGTGGCTAAAGCTTAATTATGATAACTGAAGGAAGCCAAGCGCAAAAGGTTACATATTGTATGATTCCACTAATGTGAAATATTCAGAATAGGTAAATCCATAGAGACAGAAAGGAGATTGTTGGTTGCCAGGAACTGGGAGTGGAGGAAATGGCTAGCCGCTGCTATGTGGCTGAGGGGGGTTTACTTTTGGGGTGATGAATGGTGTTTTGTAACTACTTAAGAGATTTTGTTTGCGAAAACCTGAATGTACGAGACGCCGTTGAATTATTCACTTTAAAATGATTTATGTTATGTGAACTTCATCTCAAAAAACAAAAGCAAAACAAAACCAGACAACAGCCTTCAATAATTGGTCTTGATTGATAAGCGTTAAATGCTGCAGGAACGTGAAGGAGAACGAGGAAGACTAAAATATGCTCACGGAGTTTGAGAAGGGAGAAGTCTTATTTTTACTCCTGGGAAAAGAGTAACTCTTTCTCCAGCTTGTGAGTTTTATAAAATCTCTTTTCTTTTCTTTTTTTTTTTTTTTTTGGAGAGAGACAGGATCTCGCTTTGTTGCCCAGGCTGTATTTCCGTTTCTTAAAGGGCAGCTAACCCAATTATTTTCACTTTCTCAGTTTTCCCCTTACTGGCTTTGTAATGCCTCAACATGGCGAGGCTGAACTCTTCTCTGTGCATCTCAAGCTCTGGTAGAAGGCCACTAGAGAGCAAAGCAGCAGCCATTTTGTAACCCTCACACACTTGTGGCTTATCTGTTGGCTCCACCTTCCTGGGATCATCCTTTAGCTTCTCGACTCCTCAGGCAGGTGTTCATGTATTTAACTACTGATGAAGGGCCCAATTTCTGCAGGAAACCTAGGCCATCAAGGTCACAGGCCATGAGAAGTGACATGGATTTCAGTCTGTCCTTATAATAAGGTCCAGCTCATGCCTGTGGCTTCTAGCTTCTTTTTGCTTTCGCCACATTAAATCCATTTACCTTCCCCACGTGCTGCTCTGAGAACTTCAAGCTCCAGTCTGAGACAGGACAAGAGCCTTCAGAGACTACTTCGCTAACTCTCATAATTGCACAAAGTCAAATCCCTGTAATAAATCTATCAATCTATCTATATTCTAGCCATTCTGCTTTTCTGATTGAGCCTTGACTGATATAGTACCCATTACTCACTTTCTGACATTAAACTTTTACCTCTTCACAAACTGTCTTCTCACTAAATGTTTTATTTTCAATTAATTAGAATTGCAACCTGTTCCTTGGCCTTGGCAGAGAAGAGGGTGTTTATTTGAGTTTTGCATGTTCAAAATAGAACCAGATAGGGAACTTATTATAGTTTTTTACTATAGTTGAAAAAAATGCCATCATTCATGAACGCATGATTCAGCAATTTCACTCCTAGGTATATAACAGACAGAAATTCATATATATCTGTGTGTGTGTGTGTGTGTATGTGTGTGTATATATATACATATCCATGGATGTGTGTGTGTGTGTGTGTGTGTATATATATATTCATGTTAAAAGGAAAACCTTAGATAAATTAAATTTAACTGAGTTTAATTGAGAAAAGATGTATTCACAAATTGGACTGCCCCTGACCCCTAACTGGAGAGAGGCTTTGGCCTGCCTCATGGTTGAAGAAGGTTTATGAACAGATAAAGGAAAGTGGTATTTAGAAAATGAGGCACAGAAACAGCTGGATAGGTTACAGCTTGGCATTTGTTTTATTTGAACACAGTTTAAATAAATGGCTGACTTTCCTTGGCTGAAACTCAGTGATTGGCTCAAGAGTAGGTTACAATGTGTTTACACATCCATTTAGGTTACAGTTCATTACGTATGGAGAAACTTTTAGGCCAAATTTAAAATATATAAGGCTGCTGCTTTAGGATAAACAACATTCACAAAAAGCACATGAATGTTCACAAGAATTTAATTCATAACAGCAAAAAATGGAAACTACATGAATGTTTATAACAGTAAAATGAATAAAGACATTGTGGTATACTCACATAACAGAATCCTATATGACAATAGGAATGAAAAATTACTATTACAGTTACTATTCATATAACAATGTGGAAGAATCTTTAAAAAAATGTTTTGAGTGCACCAAGCCACACGCCAAAAGACAACATACTATATGGTGTGTTTCTGTGAAGTGCAGGCAAAACAAATTTACAAATGGTTACCACTGAGATAAAGGGCTGTGACTGGGTTCTAGTAATGTCTGCTGAGCTGAGTTTTGGTTGCACAGGTGTATTCAGTTTGTGAAAATTCCGTGAGCTGTACAGCTTATCATATGTGCAGTTTCTGAATGTAACTTATTCTCCAAAATATAAAAAAGTAGACCAAAATTCCTGTATCAAAATGAAGTTAAATGAATACAAAATTGATATTCTCCTATTGTATATAGGTGTTATGTGAAACTGACCTAGAAAGTTTTGGGCTCACACCACGTAAAAATATGAACTATTAGTGCTTTAATAAGATGGATAATATTTATTTATTTTTCATCAATAAACAATTTCTATTTATTCTGTTTTAGTTCTACATTGACTACAGATTATACTGTCATTTACCAGAATTCAAACTTAAATCATATATCACATTTTTCTGGATGATAGAAGGGTAAAGAAATGAGAGAATACATTGGGGGAAAAGCCAGTGTCTTGTATAACCAGTATTGTAGAAACCAGATATCCATATGCAGAAGAATGAAACTAGACCCCTATCTCTCATTTTATACAAAAATCAAATCAAAATGGATTAAAGACTTAAATCGAAGACCTCAGACTATAAAACTACTACAAGCAAACATTGAGGAAACTCTCCAGGACATTGGCCTCGGCACAGATTTCTTGAGGAATACCCCTGAAGCATAGGCGACCAAAGCACAAATGGACAAATGAGATCACATCAAGTTAAAAAGCTTCTGAACAGCAAAGAAAACAATCAATAAAGTGAGGAGACAACTCACAAAGTGAGACAGAATATTTGTAAACTACTCATCTGACAAGGGATTAATAACCAGAATATATAAGGAGCTCCAACCACTCTATAGGTTAAAAAATCCAATAATCTGCTTTAAAATTGGGCAAATTGAATAGACATTTCTCAAAAGAAGACACACAAATGGCAAAATAAGGCATATGAAAAAGTGCACAGTATCATTGATCGGCAGAGAAATGCAAATCAAAACTACAGTGAGATATCATCTCACCCAGGTTAAAATGGCTTTTATTCCAAAAGTCAAGCAATAACAAATGCTGGCAAGGATGTGAAGAAATGGGAACACTTATACACTGTTGGTGCAAATGTAAATTAGTAAACCACTACGGAGAACAGTTTGAAGGTTCTTCAAGAAACTGAATAAGAGTTACCTTACAATCCAGCAATCTTACTCCTAAGTATATACCCAAAAGAAAGGAAATCAGTATATTGAAGGGATATTTGCATTCCTATGTTTATTGCAGCACTGTACGCAATAGCCAAGATTTGGAAGCAACCTAAGTGTCCATCAGCAGATGAACTGATAAAGAAAAGGTGCTACATATACACAATGGAGTACTATTTAGCCACAAAAGGGAGTAAGATTCCCATTTGCAACAATGTGAGTGGAAGTAGAGATGACTATGTTAAGTAAAATAAACCAAGCAGAGAAAGACAAACATTGTATGTTCTCACTTATTTATGGGATCTAAAAATCAAAACAATTGAACTTATGGAGATAAGAGAAGGATGGTTACCGGAGACTGGGAAGGGTAGTGGGGGTTGGTGGGGAGTATGGATGGTTAATGGGTAAAACAAAAGTAGAAAAAATGAGTAAGACCTAGTATCTGATAACAGGGGACTATACTCAATAATAATTTAATTTTACATTTAAAATAACTAAAACAATATAGCTGGATTTTTTGTAACGCAATGAATAGATGCTTGAGGAGATGGACACCCAATTTTCCATCATGTTATTATTACATATTGCATGTCTGTACCAAAATATCTCTATACCTCTTACATGTGTACACCTACTATGTACTCACATTTTTTTAATTAAAAGGAGATAAATTAAATCCTCTTCAGGAGACTTATAGGGTAGGTATGGTTTTGTGAACCAGGAGAGCAGTTGCTTACCTTTTAGGGTGAATATTCTAGGAACCCTTATATTTGGTACTATGTTAGTCATATTTTGCAAGAGTGTTTGGGGCCCTGGAGGTAACACAATTGTGAATTTATCATGTCTCCCAGCAAGGCTGTAAGCTGTGGCAAAGGAAAAAATGACATTTTTTTTCTGCCCTTATAGCACCTAAAATAGTGGAATAATACAGCAAATACAGTATAACACAGTGTTGACTATGGAGTGTAATACAAATGTAGTAAATGTTCAATACACATTCTATTTGTAGTTTTCCTACTGACCACTACATTTTGTCTTCCCAGATCACTTCATCATGTGGAAGAAATGAATCACTTAAAGTAAGACTAAGAATAAAATGTGCAGTAATAAAGTGTACCTACGAAAAGGAATTATTGCTAGAGATAATAGAGGTCCACAACATAATTATGAATTGTGTTAGTTTTCAATTGATGCTATAACCAATTACCACATACTTAGTGGTTTGAAATAGCACAAATTATCTCGCTTTCTAGAGGTCAGAAGTCTGGAAAATGGGTCTTATAGGGCTAAAACCAGAGTGTCATCAGAACCGAGTTCTTTCTAAAGACTCTAAGAGAGAATTCCTTCTTTGACTTTTACAGCTTTAGAAGCTACCTTCATTTCGTGGCTGGTGGCCACTCTAGCAATGCCACAACTCCTATCACTTGATTTTATCCTCCTATCTCCTATTAACTCTGACCCTTCTGCCTCCCTCTTATAAAGTTTCTTGTGATTACATTAGAATTACATTAGACTCACCTAGTTCAGAATAATATTCCCATTTCAAGATCTTTACCTTAATCACATATGAAAAGTCTCTTTTGCCATGCAAGGTAACATATTCATAAGTTTTGAAGATTAGAACATGGACATCTTTGGGGGCCATTATTCTATCTACCACACAAGTCAATATTTGCTTAGAGAGTTTGACATTTTGTAATAATAGGAAATGCAAAATGTATGTCTTTTCATTTTGCCACATAAAATCAAAGAAATCTGGATTAAGTATGTTTGGAAGATCCCACAATGAAACATGTTTTGATGTTTCAAAAGCAGATGTATCACCCAGGGACACTCTCTTTAGAAAACAGCAGGAGCCTCTTCTTCTGGCTTAGAATTCATCTTCTCACCAGCTGCCAGTTTTAAACTACAGTGAACCTCTCAGTTTACAGTCCTTTCAAGCTAAAATCTGTTACACTAGTAAAGAAATTGCAATACTTATGTATATCAATAATTGCAACGTATATGACACCATAAATTCAGAGCATGCCTAGAGAGTTGCTAGCTGCAACATATGTGTTTGGCATGTTTAGCCTGTCAAGCAACCTATACAATGTAACTCATTTGCATACATACTTAGGTATAGCTTCAATTTTGACTCATTTTTTAATAGATACAACAATTCTGGATTAAAAAATTTAAAAATTATTAAGAGAACGCTGTGTTCAAATAATTTAATTATGTTGTAAATACTTCAGGAAGTTCTTTAGGTCTTCAACATGGTAACATTTCTGAGTAAGATTGCAAATCTCTTAACAGAACTTGTGCTCCCCATCTCTGACTCAGATGTAAATATAAAAGGTGCTACTAGAAACTGGAAGTGGGCTCAGTGGTGATGGTTCTAGGTGACCCTAGGCTCTAGAGTTAGAAATTGTATTTTCTCTATTAATTTTAGCTCCTGTTTCTGTGTTAGTGTTTAAAGTTAATCATTGCTTTGTATCCTCTTTACATCATCTAGGGCTTGCACGGTGGTAGTCATTATTCATTCATCAAGTAAGTTTTGAGCACCTATCTTGTTGGGTCGGTGTGAAAAACTGAAAATACAATGATGAACAAGCCAGGATATGATGTCTGCTTCATAAAAACCTAGTCTACTGGGGCCAGAGGAGGAGGGATAGTCTTGACAATGGTACCAATAACATGTCAATATAAATACAGTTGTGATAAGTGCAGCTGAGGGAGAGTACAGGTGAGAATAGATAGCAGTAGATTTAATCTAGCTGGAGGATGAGAGAAGATTGCCCCAAGAAAGTACTTTTAGGCTGAGGTGGGACAAACAAACTCTATTGGAGGATATTTTTTTCAACTAGTCATTTTATCTTCCAGTACATCTATACGATGAAACGACTTGGATCTTCTAGTTTACTTCTTGCACAATCCTATTTTCTGTGGCTTCTGTGCAACAAAGACATGGTGCCATTCATCATTGTTTCTCTGGGGCCTTTGCTCATCTTGGCTTTGGAAATGCAGTTAAAGTTGGATCAGATATTTGTTTTTTGACAATGTACAGGTCTTCTTTATCTACTGAATTCATTCTTCTTGAATATATTGAGGCTCAATTTAGGTTTGATTTTCAGGTAGTGTTTGTCTGCAGCTCTCTCTTTAGCCAAGTGACAGATTTCACAGCAGTGCTTTCTGATGTGGGTGCTATTTATCTCTTCCATTTGGAAAACCCATTTCCAGCAAGCAAAGAGGAAGACCAAGCCAATCTACTTTTATAATTGAATGTGCCTTTCCTCCCTTTGTTGTGATTGTCTCACTCAAGTTATGAATTAGAACAACTTAGTAATCTTACTCAGCATGTTTCTCAAGACTTATTTCAAGTAATTATATGCATCTCCTCATAATCTAAATTGGCAAGCATTTCTCTAGAAAGTGCTGTGATATGTTCTACCAGCGTATAAAAATTTAAACTGACAGATTGATGATTGATTTTGATGTTTCATGTAAATCTCCAAAAGAGGCTACTTTTTGTTATACTTGGCTATATCTATGATGTTATAGAACAGAAAACTTCATCTTTCATTGTGAGAGGACATTTTACTAACATTGGGAGACTCTGTTATTTCCTTGACACAATCCAGAACATAATTCAATTCCATGTAGCCATCCTGTGAGGAGGGACTATGCTTACTGATTAAGAGCCTTGGCTGGAAAGTAAGATACTCTGGATCTGAATGTCAGCTGTGACCCTGGCAGAATTTTGCAACCTTGAGTGTTCTCTCTGTTTCCTGAAAAGAGACAAATAATTGACCTATGGACTTGTTGTGGGGATTAATTAGGTAATGCATTGCGCAGTGCCTGATACTTAGTGAAACACTCGATGCTATTACTATTAGGACTGAATGTTACACCACATGTTAGGTAGTATTGTAGATGCTGGGTCTCACAAAAAGGGAGGTTGTGGTGCTGGACGAGTGACATATAGTACCAAGTGAATCACCGATCCTGGATGGAGAACTGGGGATGACAAAACTACCCGGGGTTAGAAGGTGGGCAGAGAAAAGCGGATTTAGAAATACTTCTCAGGTCAAGTGACCTTTGAAATAATTCTTGAAGAATTAAAAAGTACGTTGCCTGTGGAGCAGAGGGAGAAGAGCTTTGGAGGCAGAGGAAACATCAAGAGAACATGGAAAGTACCTTGGTAAACAGGAAATGATAAGGAGCACAATGGGACTCTTGCATTCAGGACATGCTGGGGAGGATGTGGCCAGGTAAGTTAGGGACTAGTTATACAAACAGTGAAGCCCTTGTTCAGCACTGAAATCCAACCTGATGAAATACTGCTGAGAAGGGATTTCAGCTAGTTCAAGCAACTCAGTGACAGCATATATCACAAGGGATAAGTCTATATATTACCATTTGTCAGAGCTATCAAGCTATCAAAATATTCTCATTCTTAGCTATGGTAGTTTACATACATTATTCAGTGTACCAAAGTGCAGTTTTTACATGTTTTCTGAGGGTCTTAGAACCATGCATTTTCTCTAAAATATACAACCTTCAAACTAAAAGTAATCTCAATACATGCTGCCAAAATCATGTGAAATGAAATCTTATTTTGCCAGCCCTAACAAAATTGTGAAAAAGGTCAGGCTTGTCTTTCATTTTCTCATTCTTTGTCAATTTATCTCAATCTATATACATGTCTGTAAGATATATCCTGAATTTTATCACATCTCATCACTTCCATAGTTATCACTCTGGTCAAAATCACCATCATCCCTTACTAGGAGATTGGAACAGCCTCCAAATGGTCTCTCTGTTTTCACTCTTGTTTCTTTATTGTCTATTCCATAAGCAGCCAGAGTGATCCATACAGAACATAAATATAATCATGTTGTTTCTCCGTTCCCCCCACCACCACCCGGTGGCTTTCCATCCCACTGAAAAGAAAATCCAAAGTGTTTACCCTGGTCCCTTGCTACCTCTCCAATTTCACTCACTGTTCTCTGGCCACACTGGACTCTGCTCTTACTTAAACATGTAAAAAACATTCCTGTACCCCTCCCACCCCCAAACAAGGATCTTGAATTAGTTATTCTCTTTGCCTTAGATGCTTTTCCTCCAGATACTGGTAAAGTTTGCTCCCCCACCTCACTGAGGTCTCTCATTGGAGGGACTTTTCCTGATGAACTAAAATAAAATTTCCTCCCACCATCAGTTTCACATCCATCATAACACTTGACCCTTGAAATATTAAATAAATTTATTTTTTCATTTTTTAACCTCCTTCTTCCCTGCCAGAATACATTCCCCATGAGAGCAGGACTTTGGCTCACTGCTGTATGCATAAGTGGCTATGTTCTAGAACATAGTAGATGCTCCTTAAATATTGATTGAATAAATCCTGGTGACTTTCACTTGTTTCTTTTATTTCCCTTACATTTATACCTCACTTATCCAACCATCCAACCTTTCACACAGACCTCAGGGATTCTGGGCTGTTTCTTCCTTCCCTTTCATCAAAATCCCGTATCTGTCAGAACTAGTTGTGTTTTTCGGCCAGCCCCTATGTTCCAGAACCTTTTCCCACTCAAGTATCAAAATATAACCATTCTGGAGTGAGATATTTAAACTTTTCATATTGGAAGGCACATGAGCTACTCATCCTTGATCATATAATTGCTGGTAAATGAAAATGTGTGTTCTCATTCCAAGGAGTGTTTGTATTTTAACAGCAAATGTTTCCTTAATAATCAGAATGTCTAATGAAATTGTGGATGATTTAGCCAATGCTATAGACTGAATGCTTATGTTCCCCCCAAATTCATATGTTGAAACCTAATCCCCACTGTGATGCCAGTTGGGAGGTGAGGCCTTGGGGAGGTGCTTATGTCATGAGAGCTCTGCTCTTATGGATGGATTTAGTGCCCTTATAAATAGGCCCTAGAGAGTGGTCTTGCTCCTTTCACCATGTGAGGAAGCAAGGAGTGGGAGCCATCTTTGAACTAGAAGGTGGGCCCTCACCAGATACCAAATCTGCTTGTGCTTCCATCATGAACTTCTTAATCTCCAAAACTGTGAGAAATAAAGTTCCACTGTTTATAAACCACTCAGTGTATGATATTCTGTTACAGATGTCCAAATGGACTCAGACAACCAATCAGTAGAAAAAAAAAGGCAATTGTCAGGGAAAGACTTTCCCAGAATTTTTCAAATCACATCATGTTGGTGCTCATATTGTGTTTTATCTTAAGTCCAAAAAAGCTGCTCGAGGGTGAAATTTATATCTGATACAATTTTGGTTCCACTTAGTAGGCATACAAAAGTATTCCTGAGTTAACCAATTTATGAACATATACCTACCTCCACATTAAGAATCAATAATCTTGATACCAGAAATACAATTTTCTCCAGAACTTTATAGTTATTGAAATTGTCTTTGAATGTTTCTGCCTAACATTAACATTTTATGAATCAAGCAGTTCATAAAAATTCACATTTAGACAAAATGAACTGGGATTCTGCTGTACTTACCAAAACTGAAGCAATGTAGAAGAGGGAAACTTTATTAAAACAACAAAAACATCCCAGTATTATTCAACATTTAAACTACTATTATCCTCTAAATGAAAATTCCCATTTTTGTTCTTTCTAAAGAAGTACTCTAGACCTAAGGAGAAACAGACAAATCCAAAATTATACTCAGAGATTTCTTTGACCTCTTTCAATAATTAATAGAAGAAGTTGACAGAAAATTACCAAGGATGTAGAAAACTTGAATACTGTGAACCAACTTGACCCAGTTGGCTTTTACTGAAAACTAACAACAGCAGAATACACATTATTTTCAAGTGCACGTAAATCATTTATCAGGATAGACCATATTCTGGCCACAAAACAAGTCTGGTTAAGTTTAAAAGGATTAAAATCATACAAAGTTTGTTCTCTGACCAAAATGGAATTATATTAAAAATGAGTAACAGAAATATATACAGAAAATCCTCATATC
Organism: Theropithecus gelada; assembly: GCF_003255815.1. Lineage (NCBI taxonomy): Eukaryota > Metazoa > Chordata > Mammalia > Primates > Cercopithecidae > Theropithecus > Theropithecus gelada. The sequence continues at coordinate 12,611,541 of NC_037674.1, forward strand.
TTTAGATATTACATAACACATATCTAAATAACTATGAGTCAAAGAAAAATTACTAGAGAAATTAGAATGTATTTTGAACCTAATAAAAAATTACAGCATATCAAAATTTGTGGGGTGTAGCTAATTTGGTATTTACACGAAAATTTAAAGCATTAAATGCTCATATTGAGAAAGAAAAGCCTCAAATCAATGACCTAAATGTTCACTTTGAGAAACTAGAAAAAGAGCAGTAAATTAAGTAAGCATAAAGAAAAAGATAAAAAATATAGGATTATAATCAAGGAACTAGAAAACAATAGAGAATATCAATGAAAACAAAAGCTATTTCTTTGAAAAGATCAATAAAATTGATAAACCTCTAGTGGACTGATCAAGAAAACAGAACATATGCAAATTGTCAATATCAGGAAGGAATATCATTATGCATCCTTCAGATACAAATACAATGAAAGTATACTATGAATAAGCTTATGTCGATAAATTTAACAACTTAGGGGAAATGGACCAATTATTTGCAAGGCAAAAACTACCAAAGCTCACTCCAGAAGAAATTAACTACCTGAATAGTCCTTTACCTATTAAAGAAAGTGAATTTGTAGTTAAACTCTTCCCACAAAGAAAACCCAAGTGGCCCAAGTGGCTTCACTGCAAATTCTACCAAACATTTAAAGAAGAAATTGTGCACAAACTCTTCCAAAGATAGAAAAAAAAAAAGAAAAGAAACACTTTTCAACTCATTTTATGAAGCCTGTATTACTCTGAGAGCAAACAAGACAGACATTATAAAAAAAAGAAAACTAGAGACTGGTGTTCTATATGAACACAAATGAAAATAAATTCTTAACTATTAGCAAATCAAACCTAGAAATATGTAAGAAAGATAATTAATCATTACCAAGTGGAGCTTACCTTAGGAATGTAAAGTTGGTTTAACATTCAAAACTGAATCCATGTAATTAACTATATTAACAGATGAGAAAAGGAACCCGTATGATCAGCCCATTGATGCAGATGAAGCATTTACCAAAATTCAAAATCCATTTATGGTAAAGACTCTCAAGCCTACTAAGAAGTGGGGAACACAGTCTGGCTAAAGGCAACTATGGAAAAAATCTGTAACTACCTTTATACTTAATGGTGAAATACTAAATGCTTCCCCCTAAAATTGAGAACAAAGCAAGGATGACTACTTTCACCACTTTTTTTTTCCCACTTTTATTCAATATTTTACTGGAATTCCTCACCAGCACTTTAATGAAATAAAAAGAAATAAACATTTACAGATTGGAAAGAAAAAAAAAGTATTTATAAATTATCTGTATAGAAATTCTGAAGAATTTATAAAAGAATGGACACACATCTAAATTTAACAATCTGGCATGATATAAGGTTTGAGCATAAAAATCAATTTTATTTCTATAGGTCAGCAACAATCAACTGAAAATTGAAAAAGGAATGATATAATTTAGAATAGCAAAAAAAAAAAAAGAAAAAAAAACAAAACCATGAAATACCTGAGGATACATTTAACAAAATATTTGCAAGGCATGTACACTAAAAACTATAAAATATTTCTGAGAGAAATAAAAAAACCCAAACAAATAGAGATACCATGATTATGGATTAGAAGATGCAATATTATTAAGAGGTTAATTATCCCAATTTGATCAACATATTTGGCTTAATTCTAATCGAGTCTAGCAGACTTTTTCAAAGATAGTACAAGCTGATTCTAAAATTTTAATGTATATACAGAGGACCTAGAATGGCCAAAACAATTTTGCAAAAGTAAAGCAAAGTCCAAAACTTGTACTACCTAATTTTAAGACCTAATATTAAGCCTCAGCATTCCATTCAGGTAGTTTTCCATAAAGATAGAAATGTAGGTTAGTGGAATAGTAGCTGATTAATTTTTCAAGGTGGGTGCCAAGACAATTCAATGGGGAAATGATCTTATTAACAAATGGTGATGCAACAGTTGGATTCGCGTGTACCAAAAAAGAGAGAAAAAAGAGAATCCTAACTCTTACCTCAGGCCATATTCACAATTTAACTTCAAGAAGATCCTAGACTTAACTAAATATAAAAGCCTAAACTATAAAACGGTAAGTGCAAGAATATGGAGAACCTGGAATTCTCATACATTGTTGGTGTAAATGTAAAATGGTACAGGCACTTTGGAAAACAGTTTTGCAGTTTTTTTAAACAAAAGGTTTAAGAAACTCATCATATGACCCAGAAACTCCATTTCCAGGTATTAACCCAAAATAAATGAAAACTTAAATATACATAAATACTTGTACTTGAACGTTCATAGCAACTATTTATAATAGCCTCAAACTGCAAACAACCCAGTGCCCATTAACTGGTGCATGCACAAACTATTTTTGGTATATTCATAAAATGGAATGCCATCCACCATAAAAATGAATAAACTACTGCTACACACAGTAACATGGATAAGTCTCAAAAGCATTATGCTAAATTAAAACCCAAAACTAAAAACCAAAACTATCACCCACAGAAAGCAGATCAGTGTTTTCCAGGGGTTAGGGGTAGAGGATGCAAGAAGAACAGGAAGAATGACAGTAATATTCTAGATCAGAGTATGGTAGTGGTCATGTGACTATATACATTTGTCAAAACTCATTGAATTAAGATTGATAAGTTAAAATTGGTAATTTTTGTTGCATGTAAATGCTACCTTTGTAATGCTGACAGAAATAAGAAATAGAAAAAAAGACAAAAAAGTCAGTACAAGTCAATATATATACAAGAGACTGGGCAGACTATAAATAAATTAAATTAGCTTAGGAAGAGTAGACTGGGAATAAAAGGCCAGATCTCTAGGTTACCAGAAGTATGTTTGAAAGTACCAATGATTGTTTTCTTTCCTCATTACCTAACTACTTATTAAACTAGCACCTAGGATACCATAGTGCATCAATAACATTTATTCAATGTTAGATGACAGGTGGGAAAGTTAGGAACTACAAACTGTAGTGAAACTATATTTACTCTTGAATGAAAATCCAAAAAACGGAAGAGAGTTTGTTGATATTTTTATCTATTAACTTTTGGCTTTCATCTTCCCGGGGGTTTGGTTTCTTATGTATGCAAGTAAACTAATCAAAAGTGATTCGTTCCTGCTACCAGATTAGTTTATATCAATAAATATTTAAATTAGTCACTGTGGGCCAGCAAGACACAAGAAAATGGTGCGCTTCATCCTGATGCCATCACAAGTTTTGTTAAATGTCCAATCTTATCAGGCTTTCTCAAAGCCATAAACTTAAGCATAGCTGACTCTATTGTTTTTGACAGAATAAATTATATAAATTAAAAGTTCATGAAGAAATATGAACTCTGAGACCTGTTTTATTATTGAGTATTTTTATTACTATTAACTTTTTGGTGAATATATATCTCTTTTTCTTATGTGGTACAAATCAAGCGAAGCATCAAAAATGGTGTCTTAAGAGATATTTAAAACTTCTTTTCTTCCTTTTCAATTCATAAAATTGCATTCTTTAAATTTTTTTTACCTGAAAGTTTGTTTTCTAAAACCTAAGGCCTGCATTCTCAGAATCTCACACTAAAATTTTAGGTTTAAGATCATTGTCATCAAATGAAATGAAAGAATAGGAGAAAGTTTAGGAGTTTACTCATTATTATATGGAAATTTTTTACACAGATGAATATTTATTGTATAAAGTTAGAATAAAATTCATATACTCCACCAGTAGGCATCTGTAGTGGACATCTGTTACTTCTGTCTGCCCAGCAACGATTCCCTCTTCTAGTAATAGCACACAGCTCACTTTGAGCAGCTCCTTCTCCCCCATTGTGTGCATTCTTCATATCAGTCAAGGCTGCCTGCCCTTTACTAGCCAAGGGGCACAGGACTCAAACTAGGCAAATCTGGTTCTTTTTTTTTCCTGGGAATGTTGAGCTTTAAGTGAAATTCCCCAAGGATAAAAAGTGGAGCTAAGTCTCCTCTAAAATGGTGTTCTGAAAAGACTCACTGAAGCCATTCTGGTTTCTATACTTTTAGAAGAGAATGTCTTCAGCTTTTCCTTTGGATCTATAAGTTCTTCTACATATCCTTCTATTAAATTCTTCCTTTTTGCCTCAGTTACCGGTATCAGTGTACTTAGTTAATTTACCAGATTGTTGCTTTCAACTGAAGAACCCTAAGCTTTAAAATCCCATCATTATCTCAAGTGATTTTTTTTTCCCAAGTGGAAGGTGCATCTAATCCCCTGGCCTATCAGACCTAGAGTTCTATGTCTCCAAGGACCTTTGTCTCCACTCGCCATCAGCAATGTACTCCCACTGGCACACCTGGATCTCAGCATCACCTGGATCTCCTCTTACTCAAAAATTATTAGCTCAAGTATGTCACTTTCTCTGGTGACACCTTTTCCTCCTCCCAGTTTACTAGTTTAACTACTTCCATAGTCTTCCCTTTCCAGATGTGGAATTTTCCATAATTCTTTTAAGAATGAGACCCTACTCAGCTCTATCCCCCCTGACCCTCATACCTACCATCACAAAGTCCACATCAAATCTAACTCTAGAATATAGATCTCCAGTCTTATGCTGGGATCAGCAGAGGATCAGGGAAGGGAATCTGGGAAACTTGGCTGCTCTGTATACAATTTTCTACTCAAGTTCTTGTGTTTTCAGCCTTACCATGCACAACCTTCAAAGACATTTGGTGTTTCAAATCCTTTGGCTTTTCCAAGGGTCCAGAGTAGGCATTGGCTTCTTTTTGGTTCATTTCCTCTTTCCAATCTTTGACTTGGAAATTTAGGTTTCCAGGCCAGCAAGGGCAGTTACTGCTATCTAGTCTACAATATTTTACCATCTTTATGGTCATAATTTCTCCCTATTTCTTCTTTTTTAAATTCACATTTAAAATATTTTAATTGCCATTTACATGAGATTATAGAAGAGGGCTGAGATAAGTAACTATATAACTTACTATGTTTACCAGTGCTGCAATTCCTTTACAGACTTTCCAAGCTAGGAAATATCTTAATGCCTTCTAGTTAACACCTATATTTCCTTCCTCTTGTACTGTCATCTGTATAATGAATACATTTTCTCTGTTGTTCACCATACAGGGTTATTTGAATATCAAAGAAAGTAAAGTATTTGAAGGATTACACAAATTAAAAAGTTTTATGCAAATACGGGCTATTTGTTAGTAATTATTGTTTCATCCTCCAATTTTTATTCAGCATCTAATAATAATGGCAATGCAACAGTTCATCGCTATTTAGCACCTGCCTTCTGCTAGTTATTTTGCTAAAAGCCAGGATTTTGAGGATGAAGAATAAGAAATGGTCCTTATTCTTAAATATATCAAATCAAGGAAAAGAAACAAATACATAACAAAGACATGCCTTACATTTACTATATTATATTTTCATAGTTTATAACATATATAACATAATAGTACTATAATATATGTTACATATACTCCAATAAAGTTTCATAAGCACAGTACCCAAAAGAAAAAGAAAGTGTCTGGAGTCAGAGAAGGTCTCAGAACGCTGATCATATATCATCTACATCTTGAAAGATTAGCAGAAGTATTCACGGGGAGTAGTGAGCAGCTAGGAAAAAGTTTGTGCAAACACCCAGAGGCATAAAAAATTATGCAGTAGCTGGAAGTTTCACACAGCTATATTGTAGAGTACGTTTAGGAAAGTGGAAGGGCACGAGAATCCAAAAAACGACTGAGGTGGCCTGTGCTGTGACCTCTATGATGTCTGAGACTAGTGAGAGAAGCAATCCTGTTTACGTTTATAAGAACCTCTAATAAGGAGTTTAGATCCATTTAACATTTAACAACTCTTATAAATTTGCTTCTTACTTGTAGCATGAGACTATGTAAAGCAGTTTAATTTCAACATTTGTTGTTCTATCTTTAGTGGATAGTTGGCCACTCTCCTCTATTAACCACAGTCAAAGAGCAAAAAGAGAAACCTCTACACAGTATTATAGTGTTTATAAATTATTACATAACCCCCAAAAATCAATCTTCATCTTAGTTTTTCTGCTGAATACTTCCTAAGTCTTTAATAATCTGTTAAGTTCAATGTGAATTATGAGTACTTCTCTCCTCTGAGGCCTCTAAATGCCCCATGTTTCCTTTGGTTGAGAGAATCCAGAGCTTGACACAAGCCCAAGGAAGAGTCTGTTCCTCACATACCAGGGACATTGTTAAATGACAAATTTGGAATTAAACAAATATTTCCTACTCATAATCAACATAACATGAAGAGTGCTATGAAACGCATTAGTGGGTCCTTGGGCTGTGGTTTCTTCAAGATGCACTAAATGAATTCTTAGGCGTTTACCAGCTGCTATGTACTGGAATGTAACATGTACAGTGCTATTTAAAATCTGCAGATAACTAACAGGTGAATAATTTCATTCCACTAAAATTTAATTATGATGTCTACAGACCAGTGTTAGCAATATATTAAAGTATTCATATTTTCATAAGGAGAGATTTGATCAAAGCGTAAAAGACTTCACCAGAGTATCCTGAGAAGACACAAAACATGAAATGTTATTAATGAATGCTGATCTGCCATAAGTTTAATGGTTTTCCCTGGAGACCATTTTAATTAGTAGTTCATAGTGTGCAATTTCTTCTAAAATGCATTAGGACTTCATGATTTTAATGACTCCCATCATATCAGGTCACTTCCTCTGAGGCCTTGTAAAGAGCCAGATGTTCTTTTCACTTGTGCTTTGCAATTGAATTCTATATGTCTATTCTCTTGTGAGTAAATTCTCTGGAATGGATACAGAACCATCAACATAAACTGCCATAACCTAGGTTTTCTCACTGGCCTATGATAAATAAAAATCCTTTGGGAATGCTGCTTATAATGTCACATCTCAGGAGAATATTACTTGACAAATTAAAAGGAAAACCTTTTGTTTCACATAAAAGTAGATCGCACACGATTGCACTAGAATTTTATAGCCATTGTTTACATGACAATTTATTTTAAGCTTATTCGTATATATATATGAGTTATATATATATGAATTATATATAAATTATATATATGTGTTTATATACATATATAATTTTATTTGCAAGTGTTTTGCTGGCTGGACAAGATATGGTGATGTTGACAAATGCTGTATTTAATAGTTTCTTTTGTAGTGCCAAGAAAAGATACATTTTGGAATGTATTGATGAGTTGGTTATAGTTTTGGCAAAACTCTTGTAGCCAAACCTAAATGATCACAGTGTGTCTATATATCCCCATTTTAAAAAAATTGCTATTTATTTGACAAAAGTCTTTTGAATTTAATAAACAAATGGTAATAAACTGGTATATACATTAATTCAAAATATTTTCCCATTATATGTAATTGATATTATACTGTTAGTTCATTTTCATTCTGCTATAAAGAACTCCCTGAGATTGGGTAATTTACAAAGGAAAGAGGTTTAATGGACTCACAGTTCAGTATGGCTGGGGAGGCTTCAGGAAACTTACAATCATGGAAGAAGGCAAAAGGGAAGCAAGGCACCTTCTTCATAAGGTGGCAGGAAGGAGAAGAGCAAGCAAGAGGAGGGAAAACTACCTTATAAAACCATCAGATATCATGAGAACTCACTCACTATCACAAGAACAGCATGGGTGAACTGCTCCCATGATCCAGTCACCTCCCACCCCGCCCCTCCCTCAACAGGTGGGGATTATGGGGATTACAATTTGAGATGAGATTTGGGTGGGGACACACAAAGTCTAACCATACCAACTTAATTATTTCATGTCCAAACTGCATTTCAGTACTATTTTTAAACAACATGCATTTATAGAAATTATTTATTGCATATCTAAATTCTCATAAGGTAATATTCTGTTGAATTTCTATCAACAAAAAAATAAGGATGCCGTGGCATAGATGAGTTGCCATCCTTTAAAGTAAATCATGAATTATCTTGTGATATTTTTAATCCAAATATAAACAACTAATTTTTAAAGACTTGGGGTGGTTGAACTAAATAATAATACAAGCTTGTATTTAAGAAGACTAAGAGAAATGAAAGGCATTGGATGACTTAAAACTCCAGAGTATGGAAGAAATTCAAAAGTTGTTGGTAAGTAAGACTCCTAGCCAGTAACCAGAAAGAGCAGTTAGTTGGATTTGACATTAAAGGATTATACGACTAAGCTTTATAAAAATGCAGTGTCAGGCATATCTGGCCTAAGAATGACTTTACAACAAAATCTCACTTACTACATTTATTTCCAGAAATTTTTGAATAACCAAAAAACCCTACCAAAAACCTCAGTGCAGAAGTGCTACACTCTTGAACCACATACTTCACCAAAAATTTAAAATTTAAATCATAGATCAGAAAGACAACCTATAAATCATCGAGCCCAATCTTCTCATCCTTTCATTGCACTTCCCCAAACATACACCCAAATATAATTTACACTTCAGTAAACTTAGGTGAGGAATTTACAGTTGAGCCTGCAAAGAAACTAAGTGACTGGCTCAAGGAAGACAGAATAGTTTGTGGTTAAGAATATGACTGACTGGATTCAAATCTTGGCTCCATCACTTACTAGCTGTGTGACTTTGAGCAATTCACTCAATTATTTTCATGCCTCAGGTGGCTTGTCTGAAAAATGGGAGTAATAGTAGCACCTACCTCAGATTGTTTTGAGACGTAGGTAAGCAAGTCTGCATAATGTACTTAGCATAGTGCCTGGGGTATAATACGTGCTCAATAAATATTATTTTAATTTTATCTGTGCAATAAATTACTTGTGTGCTGTTAGGCAACTTACTTTAAGCATTTTGTAACATTTATAATGATTTGCATTGCACAATTGTTTGTTGTTTATAGTCTATCTTCCCCATTGGACATAAAATTGCAGGATGGCAGAGACTACATCTATTCTAAACATTAACATATCATATGGTGGCTGGTACATATTAGGTGCTCAACAATGTTTCTTGTTATAAAAATAATGTTATTGGCTGGGTGCAGTGGCTCCTGCCTGTAATCCCAGCACTTTGGGAGGCCGAGGTGGGTGGATCACGAGGTCAGGAGATCGAGACCATCTTGGCTAACACAGTGAAACCCCATCTCTACTAAAAATACAAAAAAATTAGCCGGGCGTGGTGGTGGGCGCCTGTAGTCCCAGCTACTCTGGAGGCTGAGGCAGGAGAATGGCGTGAACCTGGGAGGCGGAGCTGGCAGTGAGCCTGGGTGACACAGCGAGACTCCATCTCAAAAAAAAAAATAAATAAATAAAATAAAATAAAAATAATAATGTTATTATGATCACAACCCAGATAGGGTTGTCTAAAGGATTAGATGAGGGAATGCAAGAAAGTACTTAGTAGTACCATGCTGGGAACTCAAACAGTAAGTACGTAATAAATATGTGTGCTTGTTACTGTTGCTATCACCATTAGCCTCAAAATTAGTGACAGAGATGCAACTGTAATGAAGGTTTCCCAGTTCCCCACTAATGGTTAGCCAATGATATTAATTAAATATATGTAAGGCAGAAAAACTAATTCTTAATGTTAAAAAGCCTACTTTGCAAGGCTATTCTACACTTGATTATATTGCCTAGCAACAAAATCTAAGGAAGAGATGTACTTTGCTAGGCTTGGATAGCATTATAACAACATTACTAACAATGACAAGAGCAACAGCAACAGCAACAGCAACAGACTAGGTAGCCCAGATTTTAAAGTAAAGAGATATTTCAAAACCACCTGAATTTTGTTTTTTCTTGAAAACATAGGAGTTAGGCACAAAAGGCTAACACTCTCACCTGTCAACAACTCAGTGGGAGCTCTGAGATGGCCCCCTCTTTCTATGGAGGACTTGCTCTTCAATTCACATGGAGGCATTGGTGTTTGGGACTCCTGATTTGGGTCTGGGGCTTTTCAGGATTAATGTGATTTTAAGGAATTCTGGATGTCTTCGTAGTAATCATTTTGATCCACATAAGCAACATCGTGTGTGTGTGTGTGTGTGTGTGTGTGTGTGTGTGTGTGTGTGTGTGTAGCAGAAAAGACTTTTATTTCTGTTGGCTTTTTCATCACTCCTCACCTTGTTCGTGTTTTATAAAGCATCTGATAGCAAGTGTCAAGAGAAATTTAAAATTATAGCTCATCTACTCTGGTTAAACATAAGGAAGGAAAAGCAATTACCCGAGTACAATGATGGAATTAAAGATTCTTCTTGCAACCTAGTTAGGTATTTAGTGTTTGATGAGTGCTGGAAAAGATAAATACATTTTTTTCAAGGAGGACTGTATCAATCTGCAATCATGAATAAAAGACTCCGAACATGATTTAGATATCAAACATATGGTTTGCAAACAAAATCAATCTTTCTTTAGGCAGTAAGAGTTAGTTGACAATTTACTGTACCTCTTTTTTGTTACTAAATTGGAAAATGTTTTTTTAGTGGTGAATAAATTTCTTGCACCAACAACAGTTTTGTTTTTGGTTTTTTAATATTTTTTTTTTTTTGCAAGGGAAATATGCTACAAGATAGATGGCGCTTTAGAAGAGACCACACAGATGGTCTGTAGAAAATCTTACAAATATAATCCCATATAAACAGAGTAAATGCATTCTTCATATGAGGATAAAATGTTAATTAGTTTGGTTTAATTAGAGATTTGCTACATGATAGAAGTTTAAATTGAATAGATTGGTGATTCAATTTGATAGATCATAAAAAATAACTGTGAGCATGTTACTGATTGTTTTGCTGACTAACCTAACATGGATGTCCTATGCATTTTTAATTCACCTCTGGTTAAAAATGTGCCTCATTAATAAAGAGTCCACATAATGTTCAAACATACTCAACTCATGCTAACATGAGAGATATGGATCAGTCTTTCTTTAAAACAATCATGTAGTCATTGTATTATCTTTCACAACACTTCATAAGAGTCACAAATTAGTAGTGGCGTCTCTAACAATGTAGCATTCAGTAATGTTGCTATAATTTTGTCCTCAAAAATTTTAAGAAATATGATTTTAGGAGTGAGTTGTAGTTATTTTGCATTTCTATGAAGGCAGGAAAGCAGGGAAGAGATACTAGTCACATCAGCAAGAGATTGAAGAGGAAACTTTTGAATCAAGAGCATCTTAAGATATTGGAATGAGTTATTTAAGGGCGCTGTGGGATCTCTTGCTAAGATTCTGAAAGATATTATTGGTGTGGGATGATGAAGTGTCATTTTGTTGCAAGGCTGTAGATTAGACCAGACCAGCTTTAGGAATACATTTCAAAAATGATTATGCTCCCAAACTTCTTTCTATTTTAATGAGTTTTCATCATTGGCATTCACACTTATCAATGCTATCAATTCCTCCTACCCTGCTCACCTATTGCCAGTTCTAACAAGCATGCATAAGAATTCCACATCAACAAAGATGGCAACAAAATAAAATGGAAATAGATAAAACAAATAAAATAAAACGGAAAAATGGATAAATTCAGTACTGATATTTATTATTTGTGTTACATCATTTGGTCATGTCTGTTTTCTTTTTTAAAATTTTATTTTATTTTATTTGGTTTTACTTTAAGTTCTGGGATACGTGTGTAGAATGTGCAGGTTTGTTACATAGGTATACATGTGCCATGGTGGTTTGCTGCACCCATCAACCCGTCATATAGGTGTTAAGCCTGCACACATTAGCTATTTGTCCTAATGCTCTCCCTCCCCTTGCACCCCCCACCACTCGACAGGCCCCGGTGTGTGTTGTTCCCCTCCCTGGGTCCATGTGTTCTCATAGTTCAACTCCTACTTATAAGAGAGAGCATGCAGTGTTTGCTTTTCTGTTCCTGTGTTAGTTTGCTGAGACTGATGGCTTCCAGCTTCATCCATATCCCTGCAAAGGACATGATCTCATTCTTTTTGTATGGCTGCGTAGTATTCCACGTATCACATTTTCATCATCCAGTCTATCACTGATGAGCATTTGGGTCAGTTCCAAGTCTTTGCTATTGTAAATAGTGCTGCAATCATACATGTGCATGTGTCTTTATAATAGAATGATTTATATTCCTTTGAGTATATACCCAGTAGTGGGATTGCTGGGTCAAATGGTATTTCTGGTTCTATATCCTTGACAAATTGCCACACTGTCTTCCACAGTGGTTGAAGTAATTTACACTTGCACCTACAGTGTAAAAGCATTCCTATTTCTCCACAGCCTCGCCCACATCTATTTTTTCTTGACTTTTTAATAATCGCCATTCTGGGTCATGTCCTATTTCCATGACTGGATTAGAATGTTAGTCACTGATGGTTTTCTGTTATTTTATGGAGGAAAACTAAAGATCCATGACCAAAAAATTGTGACGACACCTCAATAGAAATAAACACAGTGTTTCATTTGTATTAACCAAGAAACATAAGAGAAAAGTGGTTCAAAACTATTTTCAAAAGCAAGGGCTGAGAAGAACTGATGTTCTTTCTTCAATTTTGTCAAAATTCTTACCCTTAAGTTATGAAAAGATATATGCTTATTTGTTAGTGACCATTAATTAAAAGGATTTACAATATTTCAATGAACTCTAAATCATTTGGCATTCAAGCATTTTATACCTTAATGTAATGTAAAACATTACTTGAAAAGAAAACCCAACTCTGTTTTCCCTATTTTCTTCCTAATGTAGACATTTTCTTTTTGTTGTTATTTTATTTTATTTTAAGTTCCAGGGTATATGTGCAGGGTGTGCAGGTCTGTTACATAGGTAAACATGCACCATGGTGTTTGCTGCACAGATCATCCCATCACCTAGGTATTAAGCCCAGCATCCATTAGCTATTCTTCCTGATGCTCTCCCTCCCCTGACACTGCCTATCCTACAGGCCCCAGCGTGTATTATTTCCCTCAGTGTGTCCATATGTTCTCATCATTCAGCTCTCACTTGTAAGTGAGAACATGAAGTGTTTGGTTTTCTGTTCCAGCATTAGTTTGCTGAGGATAATGGCTTCCAGCTCCATCCATGTCCCTGCAAAGGACATGACCTCATTCCTTTTTATGGCTGCATAGTATTCCATGGTGTATATGTACCACATTTTCTTATTCTAGTCTATCATTGATGAGCATTTGAGTTGACTCCATGTCTTTGCTATTGCGAATAGTGCTGTAATGAACACACACGCGCATGTATCTTTATAATAGAATGATTTACATTCCTTTGGGTATATAGCCAGTAATGGGATTGCTGTGTCAAATGCTATTTCTGCCTCTAGGTCTTTGAGAAATTGCCACACTGTCTTCCACAATGGTTGAACTAATTTACACTCCCACCAACAGTGTAAAAGCATTTGTTTTCTCTGCAATCTGGCCAGCATCTGTTGTTTTCTTTTTAATAATAGCCATTCCCATTGGCATGACATGGTATCTCATTGTGGTTTTGATGTGCATTTCTTTAATAATCCATGATGTTGAGCTTCTTTTCATGTGTTTTGGTCTCACATATGTCTTCTTCTGAGAAGTGGCTGTTCATATTTTTTGTCCACTTTTTAATGTGGTTGTTTCTTGTAAATTTGTTTAAGCTCCTTGTAGATTCTGGATATTAGACTTTTGTCAGATGGATGGATTGCAAAAATTTTCAGCCATTCTGTAGGTTGTCTGTTCACTCTGATGATGGTTTCTGTTGCTGTGCATAAGCTCTTTAGTTTAATTAGATCCCACGTGTCAAGTTTTGCTTTTGTTGCAATTGCTTTTGGTATCTTTGCATGAAATCTTTGCCTGTGCCTATGTCCTGAATTGTATTGCCTAGATTTTCTTCTAGGGTTTTTACAGTGTTGGGTTTTACATGTAAGTCTTTAACTGATCTTGAGTTAATTTTTGTACAAGGTGTAATGATGGGGTCCAGTTTTAATTTTCTGCATATGGCTAGTCAGTTCTCCCAGCACCATTTATTAACTAGGTAACCTTTTCCCCATTGCTTTCATTAGATTAATTGAAGATGAGATGGTTGTAGGTGTGCAGTCTCATTTCTGAGTTCTCTAGTCCATTCCATTGGTCAATGTGTCTGTTCTTGTATCAGTACCATGCTGTTTTGATTACTATAGCTTTGTAGTATAGTCTGAAGTTAGGTACCATGATGCTTTGTTCTTTTTGCTTAGGATTGTTTTGTCTATTCGAGCTCTTTTTGGTTACATATGCATTTTAAAATAGTTTTTTTTTTCTATTTCTGTGAAGAATATCAATGATAGTTTAATGGGAACAGCATTTAATCTATTAATTACTTTGGACAGTGTGGCCATTTTCACAGTATTGATTCTTCCTATCCATGAGCATGGAATGTTTTTTCATTTGTTTGTGTCCTCTCTGATTTATTCGAGCAGTGGTTTGTAGTTCTCTTTAAAGAGGTACTTCACTTCCCTTGTTAGCTGTATTCGTAGGTATTTTATCCCTTTTGTAGTAATTATGAATGGGAGTTCATTCAGGATTTGGCTCTCTGCTTGCCTGTTGTTGGTGTATAGGAATGCTGGCAATTTTTGCACATTGATTTTGTATCCTGAGACTTTGCTGAAGTTGCTTATCAGTTTAAGACGACTTTGGGCTGAAACAGTGGATTTTTCTAGACATAGAATCATGTCATCTGAGAACAAAGATAATTTGACTTCCTGTCTTCCTATTTGATAACCCTTGCCAGAACTTTCAATACTATGGTAAATAGGAGTGATGAGAGAGGGCATCCTTGTCTTGTGCCAGTTTTCAAGGGGAATGCTTCCAGCTTTTGCTCATTCAGTATGAGATGGGCTGTGGGTTTGTCATATATAGCTCTTATTATTTTCAGGTATGTTCCATCAATACCTTGCTTATTGAGAGTTTTTAACATGAAGGGATATTGCATTTTCTGCATCTACTGAGATAATCATATGTTTTTTCTTCTTCTTTAGTTCTATTTATGTGATGAATCACATTTCTTGATTTGCATATGTTGAACCAATTTTGCATCCTGGGGATGAAGCCAGCTTGATCATGGTGAATACGCTTTTTGACATGCTACTGGATTCAGTTTGCCAGTGTTTTACTGAGGATTTTTGCATCAATGTTCATCAAGGTTATTGGCCCGAAGTTTTCTTTTTGTTGTTGTTGTATCTCTACCATGTTTTGGTATCAGGATGATGCTGGCCTCATAGAATGAGTTAGGGAGGAGTTCCATCATTTTTATTTTTTTGGAATAGTTTTAGTAGGAAAGGTATCAGTTCTTTGTTCCTGTGGTAGAATGCAACTGTGAATCTGTCTGGCCCTGGGCTTTTTTTTTTTTTTTTCATTGTTAGGTTATTTCCTACTGCCTCAATTTCAGAAAGAATTATTGGTCTATTTAGGGATTCCATTACTTCCTGGTTCAATCTTGGGTGGATGTTTCCAATAATTTATCCATTTGTTCTAGATTGTCTAGTTTGTATGTACAGAGGTGTTTGTAGTATTCTCTGATGATTGTTTGCATTTCTGTGTTGTCAGTGGTAATATCCTCCTTATCATTTCTGATTGTGTTTATTTGATCCTTCTCTCTTTTCTTCTTTATTAGTCTAGCCAGAGGTCTATCTATTTTATTAATTTTTTCCAAAAAACAAGCTCCTGGATTTGTTGATTATTGAAGGAATTTTTGTTTCTCTATTCCCTTCAGTTCAGCTCTGGTCTTGGTTATTTCTTGTCTCCTGTTAGCCTTGGGGTTTGTTTGCTGTTGGTTATCTAGTTCTTTTCACTGAGATGTTAGGTTGTTAACTTGTTATCTTTCTAGCTTTTTAATGTGGGCATTTAGTGCTATAAATTTCCCTCTTAACACTGCTTTAGCTGCATTCCAGAGATTCTGGTACATTGTCTCTTTGTTCTCTTTAGTTTCAAAGAACGTTTTTATTTTTGCCTTAATTTCATTATGTACCCAAGTGTCATTCAGGAGCAGGTTGTTCAATTCTCACTTAGTTGTGTGGTTTTGAGTGAATTCCTTAATCTTCAGTTCTAACTTGATTGTGCTGTGGTTTGAGAGACTGTTTGTTATAATTTCAGTTCTTTTGCATTTTCTAAGGACTGTTTTACTTCCCAATTATGTGATTACTTTTACAGTAAAAGTGATCTCATTGGCTATGAGAAGAATGTATATTATATTCTGCTTTTTTTGGGGGGAAGAGTTCTGTAGATATCTATCAGACCCTCTTAATCCAGAGCTGAGTTTAGGTCCTGAATAGCTTTGTTAATTTTCTGTCTTGATGATCTGTCTAATGTTGACAGTGGGGTGTTAAAGTCTCCCACTATTATTGTTTGGGAGTCTAAGTCTTTTTGTAGGCCTCTAAGAACGTGCTTTATGAATCTGGGTGCTCCTCTATTGCATGCATACATATTTAAGATAATTTGCTCTTCTTGTTGAATCAAACCCTTTACCATTATGTAATGCTTTTCTTTGTCTTTTTGATTTTTGTTGGTTTAAAGTCTATTTTGTCAGAAACTAGGATTGCAACTCCTGTTTTTTTCTGTTTTCCATTTTCTTGGTAAACTTTCCTCCATCCCTTTATTTTGAGTCTATGTACATCTTTGCACATGCATGTGTCTCCTGAAGACAGCACACAAGTGGTTCTTGACTCTTGATCCAGCTTGCCATTCTGTGTCTTTTAATTGGGGGCATTTAGCCCATTTATATTTAAGGTTAGTATTGTTATGTGTGAATTCCTGTCATCATGATGATTGCTGGTTATTTTGCAGAGTTATTGATGTGGTTGCTTCATATTGTCACTCATCTGTGTACTTCAGTGTGTTTTTGTAGTGGCTGGTAACAGTTTTCTATTTCCATATTTAGTGCTTCCTTCAGGAGCTCTTGCCAGGCACGATGGGTGGTGACAAATTCCCCCAGCATTGACTTGGCTGAAAGAGTCTTATGTCTCCTTCACTTATGAAGCTTAGTTTGGCCAGATATGAAATTCTGGGTTGGAAATTCTTTTCTTTAAAAATGTTGAATATTGGCTCCCAATCTCTTCTGGCTTGTAGGGTTTCCACTGAGAGGTCCACTGTTGGTCTGACAGGGTTCCCTTTGCAGGTAACCTGGCCTTTCTCTCTGGCTTCCCTTAACATTTTTTTCTTTCATTTCAACCTTGGAGAATCTGACAATTATGTGTCTTGGGTTGATAATTATGTGTCTTTGATACTTCTCATGAAGTATCTTACTGGGGTTCTCTGTATTTCCTGAATGTGAATGTTCAAATTCAAATCCAGAAATTTCTCCTGGATGATATCCTGAAGTATGTTTTCTGACTTGGTTCCATTCCTCCCTCCATTCCTCCCTTCTCATGGAGTATCTTACTGGGGTTCTCTGCATTTCTTGAAATTGAATGTTCAAGTTCAAATCCAGGAAGTTCTCCTGAATGATACCCT
Source organism: Theropithecus gelada (assembly GCF_003255815.1). NCBI lineage: Eukaryota > Metazoa > Chordata > Mammalia > Primates > Cercopithecidae > Theropithecus > Theropithecus gelada. The sequence continues at coordinate 12,628,977 of NC_037674.1, forward strand.
GACGTATGTTTTCTGACTTGGCTCCATTCTTCCATCTTTTTTAGGTACCCCGATAAGCTGTAGTTCAGTCTCTTTACATAATCCCATATTTCTCAGAGGTTTTGTTCATTTATTTTTATTCTTTTTTCTTTATTCTTGTCTGTCTCTTTTATTTCAGAAAGATAGCCTTCAAGCTCTGAGATTCTTTCCCTAACTTGGTCTATTCTGCTATTGATACTTGTGATTGCATTGTGAAGGTCTTGTGTTGTGTTCTTTAGCTCCATCAGGTCGTTTTATGTTCCTCTCTAAATTGACTATTCTGGCTATCAGCTCCTGTATTATTTTATCATGATTCTTAGCTTCTTCACATTGGGTTACAACTGCTCCTCTAGTTCAGTGAAGTTCGTTCTTCTGAAGTCTACTTCTGTAGCCTACTTCTGTCAATTCAGCCATATCAGCCTCAGCCCAGTTCTGTGCCCTTGCTGGAGAGGTGTTGTGGTCATTTGGAGGAGAAGAGGCAAGGGCTTTTTGAGTTTTCAGTATTTTTGAATTGATTCTTTCTCATCTTTGTGGGTTTATCTACCTTTGATTTTTGAGGTTGCTGACCATTGAATGGGGTTTTTGTAGGGTCTTTTTTGTTGATGTTGTTTTTGTTGTTTTCTGTTTGTTTCCTTTTAACAGTCAGACCACTCTTCTGTAGGGCTGCTGTGATTTGCTGGGATTCTGCTCCAGACCCTAGTTGCCTTAGTTCTTCCCATACCTAGAGATATTGCCAGTGAAGGCTGCAAAATGCAGATGACAGCCTGCTCCTTCCTCTGGAAACTCCATCCCAATGCAGTACTGACTTGCTGCTGGCTCAAATGTGCCTGTAGGAGGTAGCTGGAGACCTCTTTTGGGAGATCTCACTCAGTCAGGAGGTACAGGATCAGGGACCCACTTAAAGAAGCAGTCTGGCTGCTTTTTGGTAGAGCAAGTGTGCTGCATTGTGGGGGACCCTTCCTTGTCTGAATTGTTTGTATTCTCCAAAGTCAGCAAGCTGGAATGGCTGAATTGACACTAACCTCAGAGATGGCAGCTGCCCCTCCCCCTAGGAGCTTTGTCCCAGGAAGTGATCAGAGCTCTGTGTATAGAACCCTAGCTGGAGAGGTTGAAGCCCCTGCAGGGAGATCCTGCCCAGTGGGGAGGAATGAATCAGGGTCCCGCTTAAAGAAGCAGTATGGCCGCAATCTGGCAAGGCTGCTTTGCTACACTGAGGGGTGCCCTTCCTTGTCCAAACCATTTGTATTCTCCAAAGCTGGCAGGCTGGGATGATGGAATCTACTGAACTGCAGAGATGGCAGCCATCCCTTCCCCAGGAACTCAGTCCCAACTCAGGCAGACTCTAGCCTGTTGCCTTTGGCCAGCTGGAATTCCAAGCCAATGGATCTTAACTTGTGAAGTGCCATGGAAGTGGAGCCTGCAGAATGATGCTGCTTGGATCCCTGGATTCAGCCTCCTTCCTAGGGATATGTAGGGATGGATCTCCTGACTTGCTGCAGATCCTGGGGCCAGAGAATGTAAAAATCCTGGGTCTCTATGTGTGCCTGAGTGGCTGCTCTGCAGAGACTCCACACAGCTCTGTGTATTGGACCCAAGGCCCTGGTGTTATGGGCTCAAGAGGGCATTTGATGTGCAGGTTGCAAAGATTCATGAGAGACCCTGGGCAGGGTTGCACAAGTCACTCACCACTTTCCTTAACTGGGGATGGGGGTTCCCTTGGCTCTGTGCTGCTCCTGCGTGGCCTATCACCCCACTCTGCTTTTTCTTCATCCTTCATGGATTGAGTTGTTTGCCCATTCAGTCCCAGTGTGAAAACCTGGATATTTCAGTTGAAGGTGCTGAATTCACTTAATCCTTTCATTCTTCTCTGTGAGTGCTGTGGACTGCAGTTGCTTCTAATCAGCCATCTTGCCCCCTCCAACATTTTCATTAGATTGCTTAATTTTACTAGTCTGTTGATGAGCAGTAATTGAATACCCCTTCTACCATTTCTAAAATCCCATTCAGATCTTGTTAAAATTTTTCTAACATTACTGATGTTTTATTGGCATAGGTATGCATTTGAAAGACTTAAAAACATACTTGTTCATTGCACAGTAATCTAAAGTTTGTCTTCAATACATAAACCTAAGGCGGTTTTGTCTACATTTTTCTTTTATAAGATAAAATATCAGATATTTGCAATAATTGGAAGGGTAATAATGATTGAACCCCAGGTCTGTCTCATGTGTTAAATATTTCTTGCCTTGTATCTCTTACACTTAATCTCTGTCCTATGTTTCTGTCTTCCCCTTCTACTTTCAAGGGGCCATGTTATTATCTGAGACTCATTGGTTAACAGATTAATTTCACTATTTTAAAGTCCGTAGCTTTAATTCCATCAGCAAAGATTCTTTTACCATGTAATGTAGCATTATTTATAGGTTCCAGGAATTAGGATATTAATATCTTTGGTGGGTCACTATTCTGTCTACCACAGGATACTTTATCTTAAAATGGTTTAAATTATTGCGTAGGACTTTGGCTATTATATTCTACTAAACCTTCTTTTTCCTTATGTTGGACAGGGGCTCAAGAGGAAGATTAATCAGCTATGAAAAAGATGAAATAATAAAGTCCATACTTTCTGTGTACCTGAATGCAACTTTGAATTGTGGTTTTATTGCTTAGAACAGAAAAATAGTTTTTATACATATTTACTTTTGCCGAATATGGACTTCCTGACCCATGCACTCCATTTGCTACTGCAGAATAAAATGATTCTAATTTGAAAAGGATAATGTTGGTTTTTAAAAAGTGTGAAATAGAAATGACTGTTTTCACAGTACCATAAATATAAGCATTGTTATACTAAAAATATTACTGTTATGAGACCAGTTGATGCACTTCAGCCTTAGATAACACATAGGCCTCTCAGAGTTTCCAGACAATGATGTTTTGAAAAGCAATATCGTGGACTGATACATAACAGCAAATCCTGAAGGAACATGTGTCACTTTGATGGTTGGAATGCCAGGTTCTCCAAAGTGGGATAAGGTTGTAGGGTTAACCTGACTGTTGATTAATTGCCAGAAGAGTAGCTGGAGCTGGAGAATTCCATTAGGATCCTGACATTTCATATCTGTCATTATCATCCTATGATTTAGACATCTTTTTGAACATTTCAAACAGCATTATTTCCTAGACTAAGGAGTCCTCTCCCCAGATCCTGTAGACTAAATCCCTATTGACCTGTCTTATTAAAACCTAATTATAATAGCCCATGTTTCATTCCAAGCAATAAACTTGGGCTAAAGGAAATAACTCCAATGATGTGGTGGTTGAGATCATTCGAGTGGCAAGTATACAAAAGGCTCAAGAATTCAACCTTTGTCTGAGAATCCCCCAAATAACCAGGGTTTAATAGGAGGTAAGATTGGTAGAGGCCTGAGGAACTGTGAGTGGGGAGGGGATTTTGGGTCTGGGCATCTGCCATGAAAGTACCCCTGATTTTGGCTCTTTAGTCTTTGTACTATTTCATTTTCTTCATTATTGTCTTACAATTGTGTACTCTCTTGGAAATTAGTCAGAATGCATAAGAATTATTGAACATTTTATACTCACGCATCAGAACCACACTTAGATTTATGTGTAAGGAGAACAGATAGAACTCAGTGAATAAAAGAAAGTAGGAGAAAAGGAAGGATTCAAGAGAAAGAACTCACAATAACTGAAACTCTAAGATCTCTAATTGTAAGCATTCAGGGCACGATGGAACTGAAACTATGAAACTGAACTCATAAACTAACTCTGTGTTATAGAAATGAAGAGCATGAACAGTGAACATGAGTGAAGGGGAGTCAAATGGGGGAGAGGTCGCTAAGAGTCAGAGGAAATCTTCCCAACCCGATCAAGCAGCTTAAAGTTCAGAGATTTTCTTCACCCTGACAATACCAACTCTCAGAATCAGAAACACTGCTTTAATTCATAATTTCAATGACACAGGAAGTCATTATTTAAATTTTCTTGTAGGGTCAAGAATTCAGAGGTTGACTTGAAACTACAAAGCATGTTAAACTCCTATTGCAGGGTTAAAGCCCTCTATATCTACATATGTTATGCCATATATACTTGACTACACGGATACAATTTGTATGTAATTCCATTCCCAAAAGGCATGGAGGAGGCAATGCATCTTATACTCAATTGCCACCAAAGAGCACAAGAATGAATGTTTAAGTCCAGACACCGACACATCCCCCTAAATTTTCAAAGCATGGCTTGTGGTTTCAGCCCCCTGACTCCCATTCCCTGTAATGGAAGTCAGGTGGCAAAACTCTAATGCAAACTCCTTGGAAATCTAGAAGACGGCATAATGATGTTCTTTGTTTTTGCTATGGAAACATTTATATGGGACACAGGTTCAACTGTCCATGAAATGATGCACTAATCTCCAGAGTTCACAATGTAATTTGGAGTATATTTTCTTCTCCATGTGCATGCAATTGTGAAGGTAATTGCCACCCTGAAGGTAAAGAATGCCAAGTGTCCCTCACATAACACACAGCTACATTCTGAACTATCTCAGAGCCGGATATTCCCTTTTTGCATCCAGAGAGAAAGTCCAGGGAACTAGCTTGCATCTCAACTTTTTGCATGCAGTCTTTCTGGAGAACACTCAATCTTTCCTTGACAAGGCTTGTTGGTTTTCATAAACTAGTTTGTTGTGAATAGTCAGTTCAATTTCTGGCCTGAATAGCATCATTGATTTAACATGATAAACCAAAAAACAATTCTCTTGCCTCTCAGATTTATAAATTCTACTTCTATGCCATAGATATCTAAAATTTAAAAATTAAACCAGCTTAAGAATAAACAGGGTTAGTTTTAAATATGCTGGGGATTTATCAAATGCAATGTCAGCTTCATGACTGACATCACAAGTCAGAAAGCCCTCTATTATATTCAGGAAGTAAAATCACTATCTTGCTTTGTGGAAAGTACATTTTTAGAAATTAAAATTAAATGTGTAAAAAAGGGGTATCTTAATTTTTCAGTGACTATATCCATGATCTCATTACTTAATTAAAGAAAATTCTAATACTAATTTTAAACAATTTTTAACTGTATGTGAAATCCACTACAACTTAACTGTCCTATACCACCTAGCACTCAGGGGCACACAGTTTGACATCTATTTCATGCCTGATTTTTCTCTTCTGAACTTGACAAAGCACTTCTCAAGGATGTAACAGAAGTATAAGACAAACTTTTCTTCCCTCATAGCACCTGACACAGAGTAGGGTTCATTACAGGAGCTCAATGAATGCTTGTACCTGTATTGATTGATTGCTAGCATTCTGCTTTGTGACTCCTCTTAATATTTCAGATGCTGAAAGGTCATTATCATAATCATTGTAAACCTCATTTATCTGTTTATGACACTGTTCTGGGTGCTACACAAAATTTAGCAGTGCGATCTCAAAACTATAAGAATAACTGAATGGACATTGACAGATACACTAATCAGGAAAGATGGCACATGAGGTTAGAGTTTGGAGTGATTCACGTAGACATTTAAAAATTACATTTATTGAATTTATATAATCTACTACTTCTTTCCAAAAATAATTTCAAGCATCTTACAGCAAAAAAAAAAAAAAAAAAAAAAAGATAAGGTTAATAAGATGCCTGCACTAATGTAAGACACCAGTAGAATGATAAGAGAGTGAAACTGAATGATGAGAAAGTGAATTTCTCTGCAGTTCTGGCAAGGAGAGAACGACCCTAGGCCAGAGTTTCTTAACTCTGATGTTGTAACATTGACATTTTGGGCTGGACAATTTCCTACTGTGGCAGGCTGCCCTAGTGCATTGTAGGATGTTTTCGTGCATTGTAGGAAGTTGAGCAGCATCCCTGGACTCTAACCACTAGGTGCCAGTAGTGCCTCCCTTCCTCCCCTCCTGTTGTGATGACCAATAATGCCTCTAGATCTTTCCCCTCATTTAAGAATCACTGCCTGTCTCATTTCATTTAAGCTGCTATAACAAAATATCTTAAATTGGGTAATTTATAAACAGATCTATTGCTCACAGTTCTGGAGGTGACGAATTTCAAGATCAAAGTGCCAGCAGATTGGGTGTCTGGTGAGGGCCTGTTCCTCAAAGATTGCACCTTCTGTGTCTTCACATGGTATAAGGAATGGAAGGGACAAGGCCGCTCGCTTCAACCTCTTTCATAATGGCACTGATCCCATTCATGAGAGCAGAGCCCTCTTGACTTAATGATTTCCCTAACAGCCCATCTCTTAATACCATCACCATTGGGGTTAGGTTTCAACATACGAATTTTGGGAGAACACCAACATTCAGGCCATAGCATTCTGTCCCTGCCCCCTCCAATTAATGCTTTTTGCACATGCCAAAATATATTCACTCCATCCCAATAGCTCCCAAAGTTTTAACTTGTTCTAGCAAGCTGTGTTTGCTGTGTGCCTACAGAGTTAGTACCATATGCATGCTGCAATGGTTTATTTCTTGTACTTTTTGGAGGGGTGCCCTGAGCCACACCTAAACCTGTTTGAGCCACAGCTGGGGCAGTCAAGGAGCATTACACTGGAATCCAAGGAACAGAACCTTGTAATTTTTCTACCTCCAAGACCTTGGCATTCTGGGTCTGTCTGGGTGGGGCAGCCACACAGATCTCAGAAATGCCTTTAGAATTCTTCCTCCGTCATCTTGATAAATAGCATCTGACTTCCTTCTATCCATACTAATTTCTTTATCAAGAATTTGCTTAGCCAAACACTTGGTATTCTCTCTTGAACACTGTGTTATATTAATTACAAAATGGTCAGGTTGATAATTTTCCAAATCTTTAAGTTCTGTTTCATTTTAGATTAAGTTCATTTTTAATTTGTTTTTCTTTTCTTGCATTTTACTATAAGTAGTCAGGAGAAGCCATGCTGTACCCTCGACACTTTGCATAGAGATTTCTTCCACCAAATCTAGTTTATCACTCAGAAGTCTGCCTTTCACGAAACACTAGAACATTAACACAGTGAAGTCAAATTTTTTGCCACTTTTATAACAAGGATTATCTTTCCTCTAGTTTTCTCTGTTTCCTCCGAACACTGTTGCTCATTTCCTTCTAAGATGTGAAAAGAATGGTCTTTACCATCCATATATCTATCAACATTCTTAATCTCTAAGAAGATTAAGGCATTCTCTGCTGCCCTGCTTTCTTTCTGAGACCTCACCAAAATTATTCTTAAGGTTTTTTTTTTTTAATGGTAATATAGGCTTTTCCTAGCCCACTCCTCCAAACTCTTCTGGCTCTTGCCCATTACTCATATCTAAAGCTGCTTCCACATTTTTAGGTATTTGCTATAGCAGCACCCCAGTTCTCAATACCAATTTCTACCTCAGTCTGTTTGGGATGCTATAAGAAAATACCTTAGACTGGGTAATTTATAAACAACAGAAATTTATTGCTCACAGTTCTGGAGTCTGGGAAGTCCAAGATCATGGCACCAGCAGATCTGATGTCTTTAGTAGAACCTATTCTTCATAGATGGCACCTTCTGTGTCCTTACATTATTGAAAGGAAAGAAGAGGGAAGGAAGCTCCTTTCAACTTGTTTTATAAGGACACTCATCCCTTTCATGAAGGTGGAGCCTTCATGATTTAATCACTTCCCAAAAGGCCCTTTTAGTATGATCATCTTGGGTGTTAGGTTTCAACATATTAATTTTAAGGGTAAATCAATATTTAGACCATAGTGTTACCCTAGGTGATCTAGCTTTCATTTTAAGGATGGAGAAAGTTCAACTCAGTTCTTGGGGTTTGGGAGACATGAGACAGACGTAATTATTTTGTGACACTTATTATTGAAACAAACTTTAATAAAACATGAACAATTTTAATTGATAATAATAGCTAATATTTATTGAGCACTAATTATGAGCCAGCTGCTGAAGTAGGTACTATACACACATGATCTCATTTACTCCTGAGTATTGATCTCAGTTATTCCTGAAGTAGCATTGTGATCCTTACTTTATAGCTAAATAAACTGTGACTTAGATTAAGCAATTTACCCAAGGTCATACAGTAAATGGCAACTTTGGGATTCAAACCCAAGCAATGTCAGATTAGAGTCACCACTCGGAGTTATCAACAACAGCCTATGGAAATGTGAAGCAGATATTACATTGCTGATTTTTGCATGAATCTTCTGTAAAAGTAGAGGACATGAAATTGAAGCACAAACTAGGAAAGGCAATTAACAACTCCTCAATAGGCTATTGAAAGCAGTCCCCAGTCTACAGAAATAACTGAGTGACAGCTGTCCATACTGTATGTTGGTCATAATTGCAGATGATGCTACATCAGAGTAACAGCAAGGAGGCTGCCTCAACTTCCGTATCTTTGTCTACTTGTCCAAACTTGAGTAGTAACGGGACTTTTCATTTGAAGTATCCTAGGATTTAACTATCTTTTTTCCCATATGTTTCAATAAGATGCTGTATCACACTGTGGAGTGACAGGGAATCTGAAAAAAGCTCAGAATTAAATAGATCCAGGTTGAATCATGGTACTAAAACCTACAGCTATGTAACTTTGAAAACTATTTGACCTCTCTGTTATCTGTAAATGGGTGTATGACTGTATGACTGTATATACAGTCATGCCTCACTTAACAAGTGATATGCTTTGATTTCATCATTGTGCAAACATCATGAGTTTACTTACACAAACCCACCTACATGGTAGTAGCTTACTATACACATCTAGGCTATGCGATAGAGCCTATGGCTCCTAGGCTACAAACCTGTACAACATGTTACAGTACTGAATATTATGGACAACTATAACACAAGGGTAAGTATTTGTGTAACTAAACATAGAAAAGATACAGTAAAAATACAGAATGAAAGATTTGAAAAATGATACATCTATATGTGGCACTTACCATGAATGGTTCTTGCAAGACTAAAAATTGCTCTGGGTGAGTTGATGACTGAGCAGTGAGAGAATGTGAAGGCCTAGGATATAACTGCACACTACCATAAACTTAAAAACACCATACAGTTGAACTAAATTTACAAAAATTCTTTCTTCAATAGTAAATTAACTTTCTTTGTTAGGATAGTGGTGAGTAAAAAAAAAAAAAAAAAAAATATGTGAGCTTTAGCTTCCTAATTAACCTTAACTTACTAATAAAAGTAATTCTTTTACTTTATAAACTTTTTAATAATTTTTAACGTTTTTCTCTTTTATAATAACACAGTTTAAAACAGATTGTACAGCTGTACACCCGTATTTTCTTTATATATATTCTATAAACATTTTTTCCATTTAAAAATTTATTTATTTTTACTCTTTAAAGTTTTCTTGTTGAAACTTCAGACACACACATTAGCCTGAGCCTACACAGAGTCAAAATAATCAATATCACTGTCTTCCACCACCACATCTTGTCCCACTGTAAGGTCTTTAGGGACAATAACATAGATGACGCCGTCATCTCCTATGAGAACAATAACTTCTTCTGGAATACCTCCTGAGGGACCTGCCTGAGGCTATTTTGTAGTTCACTTTTCAAAATAAGTTACAAGGAGTACACTCTAAAATAATGATAAAAGTATAATAGAGTATTAATACGCACATAAACCAGTAACATAGTTGTTTACTATCATTATCAAGTATTACGTACTGCACATAATTGTATATGCTATTCTTTTATTCAATTGGCAGTGCAGTAGGTGTGTTTAAACCAGCATCACCACAAACACCTGAAGTCATGCATTTTGCTACAACATTATGACGACCATGACATCGCTAGATGATAGGAATTTTTCAGCTGACCAGCATCCTATATGTGGTCCCTCATTGACTGAAACATTGTTACGAGATACATCACTTTATATATTTTCAGGAATGTTAGAAGATTTACAAACTTATATAAATATTTAGTAAATATATTTAATAAATAAAATTTATAAACTTATGTGTAATTTTAAAAATATTTAAGAAATACAATTATTCGCTATATTTGTTTTGGGAAATTTGTGGAACTTAATATAATGAGAAGGGTAGAGTGATAATAGTGACAAATTCCAGTGCCATTTTTTCCGAGGAAAACATATCTTGACAAATACTCTACTTCCTCAGGTGGAAAAAAGCCTTTGGTTTTTGTTGACTTATCAAATATCAGCTCTGGTAGTAAATTTCTACTCTACTATTTCCAGCTCTGGCAGAAATTTCTAGTTCAAAAGAGCTGAACTACTTTATCAGATCATAAACTCTTTGTGATCCCTGCCATTGACCCACAAGAAACAAGTTCTCTCTTTTCTTTCTTATTAGTCTCTTAAACATAATCAAAGTATGACTCAAAGATTAGAAAGATTTATGCCAACTTGCTGAATACCAAATAAATGTCTAATTTTTGACTGACTGGTAATTAACTTCCCTCCTTTGTTATTAACTTTCTGTAGTTTAGTGGATTATGAAATGCATGCAAAGGATGTTATGAAGCTCTCGGTTCTAAACTGAGTCACGCACACACACATATTTTTGGTAACGTATTTTAAAAATATGTATTTTTACTTTGATAACGGTGAAGTGCTTCAGCAAGTATTTTTGAGTAGCGACATAGGCCATGCAGGAAATTTAAGATGTATGAAATTTAATTTAGCTATTCTCAACAAACCTATAATTGCTAGTGTAAACAAGACACATGTAGACAGCCTTGGAATGGGCTATAGGAATTCAGAAGAGGAGGAGCAAGAATAAACTGGAGACATCGTGGGAGGCAGAGATAGTAATACATATCCCTTTTTAAAAAACGTAAACTATATACATATATGACATATATACGCACAGAGATATATACACATAAATGTATACCAATATCATATTTCTACCACACACACACTCAGATATGTATATATTTTGTAGTTCCTTATTTTATAAAAATGAGATTATTCTGTATTTTTTGGGGGCATATTTATATACCAGTGTATGCAGGTCTTTTTCATTATTTCAAAAAGTTAAATGATATCATACAATATGGATGTTCCATAATTTAAATATTTTCCTATTTATGTTCATTTAAGCAGATTTTCAAATTTCTTTTTCCATGAAAACTGCTATAAGGAACATTCTTGCTTTCCTATGCAAGTGATTCTGTAGGCTATAGTTCTAAAGTGGAATCCCTGGGTCAAACGGCATGAATATTTAAAAAGCATTATTGGCTTTACCAAATTAGCCTCCAGTAAGTTGCTGCCATTTGCAGTCCTATGGAAATAGAGCTCTTTCCTCCATACCTGCATAGTATCAGTCTTTTTTATTTTTGCTAATCTAATAGGTGAAAAATGCTATCTCTGCTCTAAAGAGTTAGGTTTTAAAACTTTGAATGACAGGTAAGAAACTGAATGCAGGAAAATTCCTTTAGGAAACAATTATTCCGATATGACAAAGTTAATGAAGAAAATGAAGAGATAGGCTGTTTTAAAGCAGAGCATTCACACCACGAAATAGAATTGATACGGGCTAGGGATAGGTCTGTAAGAGGATGACATGCCCATGAAAATAAAGCACAAAACCTGCCAATATTTGAATAGAAATGGATTCTTAAAAATTTATCTCCCGAAAAAGTGATTTATAGGTCTTTCTTCTAATTTTGTCCATCCCCTTAGGGCTTTTCCTATTCTTATTCTTACTTTTACCTTCATACTTTTTCTCCAGGAGTATCCTTGTGTCTTTAACCCAAAGATATATCAAAATAGAATTCTATTCCGTTTCCAGTAATAGAAACAGGACAGCTGAGTAACAATGAAGGTCTGAGTTACAGAGGTAGTGGTGGGAATGAAGAGGAGAGAATGGATACTAGAAGGCACTGAGGATGTATGTTCAAAAGACTTGTCGTCTATTGAGTGTGGACTGTGAAAGTAAATTATATTTTAGGAAGGGCTGCCAGCCTACGATGACTAGAACAGTCTTGCTGAGATTGAGAATACAATAGGAGGAAAAAGTCTGTGGAGGAAGATACTCAACTTGAGACATGTTCAATTTGAGGTGCTGTGGATGCTGGGACATTCACAGGGGATATATTAAAAATTCTGAGCTACATTCCAGGAAATCAATTATATTGAGTAATATTTGAAGTTATTTGCCTGGATATAAACATCAAGAAGAAGAAAAGAGGGTCAAGGTGAAAGCATTTGGAAGTATCTACCATTAATGGGTAGGCTGAGGAGGACAAGCTAGAGCATAGTGAGAAAAATTGATAAGGTGGTGGGAGCTTACCACCAGGAGAACTAGGAGATCTTACCAGGAGAACTAGGAAGATGAATTCTTTCTGAATCCAAAATATGAGAAAATTTTAAGAAGAAGCCATACAAAAAACAAAAAACAAACAAACAAAAAACTGCAGGCCGGGTGCAGTGGCTCACCCCTGTAATCCCAGCACTTTGGGAGGCCGAGGTGGGCGGATCACAAGGTCAAGAGATCAAGGCTATCTTGGCCAACATGGTGAAACCCCATCTCTACTAAACATACAAAAATTAGCTGGCGTGGTGGCAGGTGCCTGTAGTCCCAGCTACTCGGGAGGCTGAAGCGGGAGAATCACTTGAACCAGGGAGGCTGAGGTTGCAGTGAGCCGAGATTGCGCCACTGCACTCCAGCCTGGTGACAGAGATTTTGTAAAATGAGAAAGTAAGGATGTCATTGGAGTCTTCTGAAAGAGTGATGTGCAAGGAGAATAATGTAGAATGCAAATTGCAAGAGATCAAGGGAGTAGCTTGGGAAAATAATTCTTTTTAAAAGTTTAGTAGTGCGCGGTGGCTCAAGCCTGTAATCCCAGCACTTTGGGAGGCCAAGATGGGTGGATCACGAGGTCAGGAGATCGAGACTATCCTGGCTAACATGGTGAAACCCCGTCTCTACTAAAAAATACAAAAAACTAGCCGGGCGTGGTGGCGGGCGCCTGTAGTCCCAGCTACTCGGGAGGCTGAGGCCGGAGAATGGCGCGAACCCGGGAGGCGGAGCTTGCAGTGAGCTGAGATCCGGCCACTGCACTCCAGCCTGGGCGACAGAGCGAGACTCCGACTCAAAAAAAAAAAAAAAAAAAAAAAAGTTTAGTAGTAAAGAAGAAAAAATACAATTAATACTTCTATAAATAATGCAAAACTATTGTATCTAGTTTGATCATTTCAAGGAAATAAATATAATTCCGTGAGGCCAGTAGTGCTCTAATGAATTACATTATGTTTTTGCCCTTTCTGTTTTAGAACTGAGGGGCAGAAGGTTGAGTATAGTACTTAAAGCATTTCTCTGGTATGATATTGTTTATTACCTTATTTTGTTTCCATTATCCCTGACCTTAATACTTACACCTTTCACTACTCCCTAACACTATTTCAATGACCCCCACAAAAATGCTTCTTAAATGTCTCTGAATATGTATATACATTTAAAAATATATAATGGACTTCTGTCTATATATCTGTGAGTTACATAAATATTATGTTATTAATATTGCTTTTTTATTTTTATTATTCTTTTTTCACTTTGATTTTAGAATCTCTTCTTAATGAAAAAAAAAAAATCCCTTGCTTATTCCTTCTAACTATTGCAAAGTATTTCATATGACGTGTCCTCCATATCTTCTTATCAATTCTATGATGGATATATAGCTTGCTTCCAAATTTTCACCATCATAAAGTTCATGGCAATGAATATTTTACATCTCTCCACTCAAGAGCTTACACATGAGTTTCTCTGGATTTTTATGTCTGGGGATGGGGTGGCTGGGCCATTGGGTATTTGAATACTTCATTTTGCAAGCAGTTACCATATTGTTCTCCAGAATGGCTGCACTAGTTCAGACTCCCAACAACATGAGAGTACTTGTTTGCCCACATCTTTAATAAAACTTACCATTCTCTGACTTTGTGGTATTTGTCAGCTGATAGGTATAAAGACTTACGTTATTGTTTTATTTCATTTTACACTGTTCATCTAACTAGTGAAATTTGTTAGTCCTTAATATTTCATCTTCTCTGATTGTCTATTAATTTTGTTGGTCTGTTTTTAAATTTAATTTTCTATCTTATTATTGTTGCCTTGAGGAATTCCTGAATATACTAGATATTAAACTCTAGTCTTTATTTTTAAAACTTTTATTTTAGAATACTTTTTGATTTACAGTTCAAACAATTTCAATATATACTCATCTCACTTGCCCTAATATTAATATATTACATTAGTTAAAACCCAGGAAATTATTAGATATTTAAAAAAAGCTTTATTGATATATAATTCATACACCATACAACCCATACATTAAAAATGTACAATTATTAGTATATTAAATTATTAGTATATTCGCAGAGTTGTACAATCATAATCACTTTTAGAATAATTTCATCATTACAGAAAGAAAACCCATTACCCATTGCCATCATTCCCCATTTCCACTCAACGTTATAGCCATAAGCAACCACTATTCTACTTTCTGTCTCTATAGATTTGCTTATTCTGAACATTTAATACAAATGCAATCACAAAACGTGGTTTTTGTGACTGGCTTCTTTCACTTAGCTAATATTATTGAGGTTCACTCATGTAGTAACATGTATCAATGCTTATTTTTACTAAAAAGTGATATTCCATTGTATGGAACTTTGTTAACCCATTCATCAGTTGACGGAAATTTGGGTTGTTTTCCAGTTTGAAGCTATTATGGATAATGCTACTATAAACATTTGTGTACAAGTTCTTATGTTTATATTTCTTTTGGTTGTGTACTTAGCAGTAGAACTGCTAGACAATATGCCAACTCAATGTTTAACATTCTAAAAAACTATTAAATCATTTTTCAAAGCAATTGCATCATTTTACACACCCATCAGCAATGTATGAAAGTTCTATTTTTTCCCCATCTTTGCCAATGCTTGTTATTATGTATATTTTTAAGTACAGCCATTCTATGGGTATGAAAGTGATATCTCAACATGGTTTTGATTTGCTAGATCATTTCTTTAGAGAAATGTCTACTAAAACGATTTGCCCATTTTATCTTTGATTTGTCTTTAAGTGTTCTTTATATATTCAGGATGTAAATCTGAATTTGTCAGTGTCTCCAGAGTGACAGAACCAATAGGATAAATAGATAAACAGATTAGACAGACAGATATCAAGAGATAGACAGAGATATATAGAGAGAGATACATGAGAGGTGATTTATTAGGGGAACTGGCTCACTCAACAATGGAGACTAAGAAGTCCCAGGATAGGCCGTCTTCCAGATGGAGAACCAGGAAAACCAATGGTTTCTTTCAGTCTGAGGCTGAAAACCTGAGAACCTGATGGTCTACTGATGCAACTCCCAGAGTCCAAAGGCCAGAGAGTCTAGAGTTCTGATGTCCAAGGGCAGAAGAAAGGTGTACCAGCTCCAGAAGACAGAGAGGGAATCTACCTTTCCTCCGTCTTTTTTTTTTCTTTCTTTCATCCAGGCCCTCAGCCAACTGGATGGTTTCCACATTGATGTGGATCTTTCTTTGTTCATTGATTCAAATGCCAATCTCCTCTGGAAACACCCTCACACATACCCAGAAATAATGGTTTATCAGCTGAGTATCCTTCAGTCCAGTTGAGCTGACACCTAACATTAACTATCACAAAATCCCTTATCAGATACATGATTTGCAAACATTTTCTCCCAATCTGTGGGGTTTTTTTCACCTTCTTGATGGTGTTTTTTGAAGAATAAAAGTTTTAAATTTATGAAGTCTATTTTTCCCTTTTGTCATTTATGTGTTTGGTTTTGTAACTAAGAAGCCATTGTGGAACCCAATGTCTTGAAGATGGACTTCCATGTTTTCTTCTAAGTGTTTTATAGTTATAGATCTTTGATCATTTTAGGTTAATTTTTTGTGTATAGTGTGTATGGATATGAAAACATTTTGTGTATGCGTTTAACTTCATTCATCCTTTTGTCTGTGGAAACCCCATTGTCCCAGCACCATTTGTTGAAAAGACCATTCTTCCCCCATTGAATTGTCTTGACTGCTACTTAGTTTTTAACATTATAAGTATTTTTCCGATCTATTTTTCTGTTAATTTTGTTTATGATTCAGGACAAATAGCTAATGCATGTGGGGCTTAATACCTAGGTGATAGATTGTAGGGGCAGCAAACCACCATGGCAAATGTTTACCTGCGCTTTCCACACAGGAAACAAACCTGCACGTTCTGCACATGTCTCCCAAAACTCAAAGTAAAATAAAATTTTTTAAAAAAATTAAAAACACTAGAAATTATTAGTACATAATAAAATTTCACACATAAATTAGATTTATATGTAGCAAGGAAGTTGTAGTAATAGAGCTATGAAGCATGCTTAGTTTCAGGAAAATATTTTTTCTCAATTAAAAAAATTTGTTTATGGTATCTTTATATAAAAATACTTGATAGTATATAATCAAAACCATTAATATTCCTCCTTATGATATCAGTTTTCTTAAATAGTTTTTCTCATTTCTAAGGTCACAAAAATATTTTTCTATAATTGTATCAGTTAGCTTTCTAGTTTTACTTTTCACATTTATGTCTTTAATTTCTGTTCAGTATGCCTCTCTATGGAGTATAAAGTGTATATTCAATAGTATTTTCTCCATATGGTAAGGAAGTTAAGAAAAAACACATCTTTTCAATAGTGGGATACATGATTTCTCTTGTTCAAATTTATAATCAAAGGCTTGAGAAATTTAGAAAGTTGTCTCATGTTAGAATAATACAGCATCTAGGTTTCTCAGGATAAGGTGGATGAACAAACTCTTATAATGGTGCATCATTGATGAAATTTTCTTGTAAAAGACATTTGGCTAAAATAAATGTTTTAGATCAAAGCTAGTTTGGAAATTGGTGTTCCTTTTCTTGAATTAGCAAGCAATAGTGAAGTGATTGAAGTAAAATTCACCCAATACTATTAAAGTTATTCCTCAAAGTCCATATTTCATTGCCTACAAAGGATTATGAAATAGTCCCAGGTCTGATTATAGTTTATTTTACCACAGATTTTCCCTGCTATGTACTAAACAGACCACACTGATGTCATGCCACTCATTCAGCAAGTTAATTATAATCCACAGAAGGAACTTGAAAGAGCACCCAAGTGTCTTTAATGTATTCTTTGGAACCATTAGAGTCTGTTTTGTTAAGTCATTAAAAAAATTTAGATAACATATTGTGGCCTAGTTGACGATTTCTTTAGATCTGCCTTAATCTTCTGGATCCAGTTGACAATGCTTGAAAATAAAAACTATAACAAATATGCAATCTTGGAATCCTTAAAAGTCAGCAATGAGAAATACTTTCAAGTGACAACTGATTTTGATAGTAGATTTTTTTTGTATCTACTTGTAATTACTTCACATGTAGATATAATGGCACTTTTAAACAGTGAATTAAAAAAAAGAAAGAATTCAGTCGCTTAAGTTGCTAAATTTATAAGGCAGAAAAGAATTTTTCAGAAATGTGTAGAAACTAGAAATACAAATACATTTTGCTTAAGAAAAAAATGTACTAATTCTAAAATCTCCCAATTTGTTGACCTTAAT
Organism: Theropithecus gelada; assembly: GCF_003255815.1. Lineage (NCBI taxonomy): Eukaryota > Metazoa > Chordata > Mammalia > Primates > Cercopithecidae > Theropithecus > Theropithecus gelada. Next base: position 12,646,600 of record NC_037674.1, read on the forward strand.
ATACACTCTAATACAAATCTTTATTTTAGAAAAACATTCTAATGAATATTTTTATTAGAATAGAGAATAACAAAACAGCACGTTTTAACTCCTTAGATATTTATTCCTATGAATCATTTACTTGAAAAGTCCACAATGATGTAGGACTTTCCATATAGGGTACATCACTTACTTTTTTCTCTTTGTAACAGTTAGATAGTTCCTTTGAAGTAAGTGCTACAAGTAGTTTCATTTGCTGTTTTAAATAATACCATTTTTCAGTCCTGAAGAGTCAGGCCTGTAAGAATGCACTCCAGGAGACCTAAGTGAATGATGGTGTATTTATGGGTGAATACTATGAATCTTATAAATTGACAGAGAAATGGAAGATAAATGGGCTTAGAGCTTAAAAATCTAAACTATATGTATAAAGTCAAGGATCTTGGTAATGAACCCTCACGAACTCTTTCCAAGTGCACATGTCTCAGTTTATCGAGATACCTTGCCTCTCTATAAGAAACTAATTGAAGACAAAATAGAGGGTCTTTTTATGTATATATTGTGTAGCACCTTGAATTTGGCATGAGTTTGAAGTGAATCAGTAAAAACATTAAAAATAAGTAGTATTAGGAAAAAAGACTAAAAAAAATGAAGGAATGTGAGTGGAAGAATATTAGAGATTTTCAGTCTAAAAAAGCAGAAGTTAACTGTTGGCCTGATTGAAATCTATAAAGTGTGAATATTGCCATAAAGTTCACGGGCATATTTCCCAAATTTCATATTATTAGGTTTAAGGACATCTCTTGAACTTGAGTTAGAAAAATTTAAGACAATATACGAAAGAACTGTTTACACAAAGCAACGGCACACAGTACTCTAGGGGGTCATATTGTTAGTAAACAAAAAATAATTAAAGATTTTAGAAAAGATGCCAGTGAGAACAAAGGAATTCAGTCATTTTGCCTGCATTATTCTTGGTCCCTCCTTTACCCTGCACAAAGTTGGCATTTATGTGTGATGGTAACAGAAAGTCTTAGACATGAAGAACTTGATAAGCAAAACACTCATGTATTTTTCCTAAAATACTACCACAAGAAACATTTTGAAATAACTGAGGGACATGCAAAAAGAAAAAAAAAAAACCTCAGCAACGGGAAAACTATACTTTTTAAAAAATGTCAATGGGTATTAAAACCATGAAACAACAGAATTTAGGCTAAATATCTCCTAAAGATTATTATAAAACAAAATGGAAGTCCTAAATACTTATATAAACGGAAATATAAGATAAAATGTAATAAAGAGTCAGAGAAAATAAATCTCAAATAATGCCAAAAATCACTGCAAAAGATGGTGAGAGGAAAAAAACAAACCATGCCAATGTCCTTAATGTACTTACGAGTCAAGAAGGAGAGTTAATACATATTGCTTAACTTTCAAAAATAATGATTAGAACAAAATAACTTAGAAATACACCTTAGAAAGTAAAAAGATTGAGGATAAACTCAACAACAACACAATTTGTATAACACACATAATATAAAATAAACATTCTTATAACCTCAGAAAGCATTATGACAGAAATAATATCGAAATATCAGGCTATTACAGTTAAAAGAAAAAAGGTTAAAAGGTATGCTGCCTAAAAGTCTATGAACTGTTCACAGCAACTCACATATGTAATCCCAGCACTTTGGGAGGTCAAGGTGAAAGAATCACTTGTGTCCAGGAGTTCAAGACTGGCCTGGGCAACATAGCAAGACTTCATCTCTACAAATAAAAAAAATTTAGCCATGTATGGTGGCACATGCCTATGGTCCCAGCTACTCAAGGGGCTGAGGTGGAAGGAAAACTTGAGCACATGAAGTGGAGGATGCAGTAAGCCATGATTGCGCCACTGCCCTCTGGCCTGGGAGACAGAGTGGGACCACATCTCAAAAAACAACAAACAAAATAAAATAAAATTGTGTACTTTCTTTACAACCTATCATTTAAACAAAATGACTAAACAGGCAAAAACAGCAGGGATTGTAATATCAAAATTGTGGAAACCAAAGCAGCAAGTAATAGGAAAAGAGAGTTGATGTTGACTGATAAAAGGTAAAATGCACAATGAATACATGGGTCATAAATAATTATGTAAAAAATAAACATATAAAGTATAAATTTAAAAAAATATGTGAGATTGACAGAAATATATTTGTTTTGGAGAATTTTCAAAAGTTGATCATGAATAAACATAAGGTAAACTTAGTTAAATTCACCAAAGCGGAAAATTTAGAAGGCAGATTTCTGCAACAAAGAAATAAAACTGCAAAATTTTAACAACTTTAAAACATCAAATTCAAATCAATTGAAAATTTCAAAGCAAAAAAATTTTACTAAATAATTCTTCTGCCAAAGAGGAAGTCAAAAGTATAACTGTAGAATATTTAAAAATCACAATAAATCTACAAATTATAAAAACTCATGAGATATAGTTAAAGCTGTAGTTAGACTCAAATTCATAGTTTCACTTTTACTCTTTCTTTAGTAAATGAGAAACAGTAAATTTTTCTTTTAACTTTTATTTTAGGTTCAGGAGTACATGTGCAGGTTTGTTATATAGGTAAAGTTGTGTCATGGGGGTTTGTTGTACAGATCACTTCATCATCCTGGTACTAAGCCTAGCACCCAATAGTTATTTTTTCTGCTTCTCTCCCTCCTCCCACCTTCTACCCTCCAGTAGGCCAAAGTGTCTTGTATTAGTCTGTTCTTGGATTCTTGTAAAGACGTACCCAAGACTGGGTAATTTATAAACAAAAGAGGTTTAACTGGCTCATGATTTTGCAGGCTGTACAGAAAGCATGGCAGAATTTGCTTCTGGGGAGGCCTCAGGGAGTTTTTACTCATGGCAGAAGGTAAAGCAAGAGCAGGCATCTTACATGGCATGAGCAGGAGAAGGCGGGGGTGGGGGGAGTGCTACACACTTTTAAACAACCAGATCTCACAAGAACTCAGTCACTATCATGAGAATAGCACCAATTAGGAACCCTGCCCCCGTGATTCCACCACCTCCCACCAGGCCCACCTCCAACATAGAGAATTAAAATTCAATATGAGACTTGGGCAGGGACACAGATCCAAACCGTATCATTCCACTCCCAGCCCCTCGCAAATTTCACATTCTTCACACACTGTAAAATCCAGTTATGCCTTCCAAACAGTTCCCCAAAGTCTTAACTACTCCAACATTGACTCAAAGTCCAAAGTTCCAAATCTCATCTGAGACAGGACAAGTCCCTTTCACCTATGAGCCTGTAAAATAAAAAACAAGTTAGTTACTTCCAAGACACAATAGGGATGTTGGCATTGGGTAAATACTCCAATTCCAAAGGGGAGAAATTGTCCAAAACAAAGAAGCCACAGGCCCCATGCAAGTCTGAAATGCAACAGGCAGTCAATAAATCTTAAGCTCCAAAATAATTTCATGTGACTCCATGTCTCACATCCAGAGCATACTGGTGCAAGAAGTGGGCTCCCAAGGCTTGGGCAGTCCCACCCCTGTGACTTTGCAGGCTTCAGCCCCTGCAGCTGCTCTCATGGGCTGGCGCTGAGTGCCTGCAGCTTTTCCAGGTGACAGGTGCAAGCTGCCTCTGTATCTACCATTTTGGGATCTGGAGGACAGTGTGGGGGCTCCAACCTCACACTTCCCCTCCTCATTGCCCTAGTAGAGGTTCTCTATGAGGGATCTGCTCCCACAGCAGGCTTCTACCTGGACATGCAGGCTTTCCCATACATCCTCTGAAATCTAGGCAGAGGTCTCAAGCCTCAATTCTTGAACTCTGACCACCTGCAGGCTTAACACCACATGGAAGCCGCTAAAGCTTATAGTTTACACCCTCCAAAGCAGTGGCCCAAGTTGCACCTGGGCTCCTCTGAGGTAGGGCTGAAGGTGAAGTGGCTCGGAATCAAGAAGCAGTGTCCTGAGGCAGTGCAAGGCAGTGGGGCCCTGGGTTTGTCCCACAAAACCATTCTTCTCTCCTAGGCTTCTGGGCTGGTGATGGGAGGGGTTACCATGAAGGTCTCTGAAATGTGCCTTCAAAGCCTTTTCCCCATTGTCTTAGCTCTTGCAATTGGTGCCTTTTTACCTATGCATATTTCCACAACCTTCTTGAATTCTTCCCCTGAAAATGGCTTTTCTTTTCCACCACATGGCCAGGCTGCACATTTTTCAAACTCTTATGCTTGGCTTCCCTTTTAAATAAAAGTTCCAGTTTCAGGTAATTTCTTTGCTCACGCATGTGAGCATAGGCTTTTACAAGTAGCCAGATCCATCTTGCATGTTTTGCTGCTTAGAAATTTCTTTCACCAGATACCCTAAATCATCTCTCTCAAGTTCAAAGTTCCACAGGTCCCTAAGGCAGGCGCACAATCTAACCATTCCCTTTGCTATCGCATAAGAAAAGTGACTTTCACTCCAGTTCCCAATAATTTCCTTATCTCCATCTGAGACCTCCTCAGCCTGGACCACATTGTCCATATTACTATCAGCATTTTGGTCACAACCATTCAGCAAGTCTCTAGGAAGTTTCAAACTTTGCTTCATTTTCCTTTCTTTCCCTCTACACTCTTCCAACCTCTGCCCATTACCCAGTTCCAAAGCTGCTTCATTTACAGGTATCTTTATAGCAATACCCCACTCCTGGTACCAATTCGATTGTACTGGTAGCAATTCTACTATATTAATCCACACTGCTATAAAAAAAAACCTGAGAGTAGATAATTTTTATAGAAAAGAGGTTTAATCAGCTCATGGTTCCACAGGTTGTACAGGAAGCATGGAAGCCTCTGCTTCAGGGGAGGTCTCAGGGAGCTTTTACTCATGACACAAGGCAAATCAGAAACAGGCATCTTACATGGCAGGAGCAGGAGGAAGAGAGTGGGAGAGGTACTACACACTTCTAAACAACCAGATCTCGCAAGAACTCACTATCACAAGAATAGCATCAATGGGAAAATCTGCCCCCATGATCCAATTACCTCCCACCAGGACCCACCTCCAACATTCAGGATCACAATTTGACATGAGATTTGGGTGGGGACAGAGATCCAAACATATCATGTCTGTTGTTCCCTTCTTTGTGTCCATGAGTTCTCATCATTGAGCTCCCACTTTCAAGTGAGAACGTGTGATATTTGGTTTTCTGTTCCTGTGTTAGTTTGCTAAGAATAATGGCCTCCAGCTATATCCATGACCTGCAAAAGACATGATGCCATTAATTTTTATGGCTGTGTAGTGTTCCATGGTATATATGTACCAAATATTCTTTATCCAGTCTGTCATCAGTAGGCATTCAGGGTGATTCCATGTCTTTTCTATTGTGAATCGTGCAGCAATGAACACTTGCATGCATGTGTCTTTATGGTAGAATGATTTATATTCCTCTGTGAATATATTTCCATTACCCAGTAATGGAATTGCTAGGTCAAATGGTAATTCTAGAAACAGTAAAAATTAAACAAATGATTGCCATTCAAGATGTTTGAAAAATAAAAATAAAAACAAAACTAAGGAAAATGAGATAAACATGTAAAATAAAAACAACTATAACACATTAGAAAAAAGAAAAATACTTTCATTGAGAGACAATTCTTTTTTTTTTAATTATTATACTTTAAGTTCTAGCATACATGTGCACAATGTGCAGGTTTGTTACATAGGCATACATATGACATGTTGGCTCACTGCACCCATTAACTCGTCATTTACATTAGGTATTTCTCCTAATGCTATCCCTCCCCCATATCCCCATATCACAACAGGCCCCAGTGCGTGATGTTCCCCACCTTGTGTCCAAGTGTTCTCATTGTTCAATTTCCACCTCTGAGTGAGAACATGCAGCATTTGGTTTTCTACCTTTGCGATAGTTTGCTCAGAATGATGGTTTCCAGCTTCATCCATGTCCCTACAAAGGACATGAACTCATCCTTTTTTATGGCTGCATAGTATTCCATGGTGTATATGTGTCACATTTTCTTAATCCAGGCAATCATTGATGGACATTTGGGTTGGTTCCAAGTCTTTGCTATTGTGAATAGTGCCACAATAAACATACGTGTGCATGTGTCTTTAGAGCAGCATGATTTATAATCCTTTGGGTATATACCCAGTAATGGGATCGCTGGGTCAAATGGTATTTCTAGTTTTAGATCCTTGAGGAATTGCCACACTGTCTTCCACAATGGTTGAACTAGTTTACACTCCCATCAACAGTGTAAAAGCATTCCTATTTCTCCATATCCTCTCCAGCACCTGTTGTTTCCTGACATTTTAATAATAGCCATTCTAACTGGTGTGAGATGGTATCTCATTGTGGTTTTGATTTACATTTCTCTGATGGCCAGTGATGATGAGCATTTTTTCATGTGTCTGTTGCCTGCATAAATGTCTTCTTTTGAAAAGGGTCTGTTCATATCCTTTGCCCACTTTTTGATGGGGTTGTTTGATTTTTTCTTGTAAATTTGTTTCAGTTCTTTGTAGATTCTGGATATTATTAGCCCTTTGTCAGACGGGTAGATTGCAAAAATTTTCTCCCATTCTATAGGTTGCCTGTTCACTCTGATGGTAGTTTCTTTTGCTCTGCAGAAGCTCTTTAGTTTAATTAGATCCAATTTGTCAATTTTGGCTTTTGTTGCCATTGCTTTTTGTGTTTTAGTCATGAAGTCCTTGCCCGTGCCTATGTCCTCAATGGTATTGCCTAGGTTTTCTTCTAGGGTTTTTATGGTTTTAGGTCTAACATTTAAGTCTTTAATCCATCTTGAATTAATTTTTGTATAAGGTGTACGGAAAGGATCCAGTTTCAGCTTTCTACATATGGCTAGCCAGTTTTCCCAGCACCATTTATTAAATAGAGAGTTCTTTCTCCATTTCTTGTTTTTGTCAGGTTTCTCAAAGATCAGATGGTTGTAGATGTGTGGTGTTATTTCTGAGGCCTCTGTTCTGTTCCATTGTTCTATATCTCTGTTTTGGTACCAGTACCATGCTGTTTTGGTTACTGTAGCCTTGTAGTATAGTTTTGAAGTCAGGTAGCGTGATGCCTCCAGCTTTGTTCTTTTGGCTTAGGATTGTCTTGGCAATGAGGGCTCTTTTTTGGTTCCAAATGAACTTTAAAGTAGTTTTTTTTCCAATTCTGTGAAGAAAGTCATTCGTAGCTTGATGGGGATGGCATTGAATCTATAAATTACCTGGGGCAGTATGGCCATTTTCACGATATTGATTCTTCCTGTCCATGAGCATGAAAAGTCCTTCCATTTGTTTGTGTCCTCTTTTATTTCATTGAGCAGTGGTTTGTAGTTCTCTTTGAAGAGGTCCTTCACATCCCTTATAAGTTGGATTGCTAGGTATTTTATTCTCTTTGTAGCAATTATGAATGGGAGTTCATTCATGATTTGGCTCTCTGTTTGTCTGTTATTAGTGTATAAGAATGCTTGTGATTTTTGCACATTGATTTTGTATCCTGAGACTTTGCTGCAGTTGCTTATCAGCTTAAGGATATTTTGGGCTGAGACGATGGGGTTTTCTAAATATACAATCATGTCATCTGCAAACAGGGACAATTTGACTTCCTCTTTTCCTAATTCAATACCCTTTATTTCTTTCTCTTGCCTGATTGCCCTTGCTAGAACTTCCATCCTATGTTGATAGGAGTGGTGAGAGAGGACATCCCTGTCCTGTGCCATTTTTCAAAGGGAATGCTTCCAGTTTTTGCCCATTTAGTATGATACTGGCTGTGGGTCTGTCATAAATAGCTCTTATTATTTTGAGATACATTTCATCAACACCTAGTTTATGGAGAGTTTTTAGCATGAAGGGCTGTTGAATTTTGTGAAAGGCCTTTTCTGTATCTATTCAGATAATCATGTGTTTTTTGTCATTGGTTCTGTTGATGTGATGGATTACATTTATTGATTTGTGTATGTTGAACCAGCCTTGCATCCCAGGGATGAAGCCAACTTGATGTTGGTGGATAAGCTTTTTGATGTTCTGCTGGATTCGGTTTGCCAGTATTTTATTGAGGATTTTAGCATTGATGTTCCTCAGGGATATTGGTCTAAAATTCTCTTTTTTTGTTGTGTCTCTGCCAGTCTTTGGTATCAAGATGATGCTGCACTCATAAAATGAGTTAGGGAGAATTCCTTCTTTTTCTGTTGATTGGAATAGTTTCAGAAAGAATGGTACCAGCTCCTGCTTGTACCTCTGGTAGAATTTGGTTTTGACTCTGTCTGGTCCTGGACTTTTTTTGGTTGGTAGGCTATTAATTAATTATTGCCTCAATTTCAGAGCCTGTTATTGGTCTATTCAGCGATTCAACTTCTTCCTGCTTTAGTCTTGGGAGAGTGTATGTGTCCAGGAATTTATCCATTTCTTCTATTTTCTAGTTTATTTGTATCAAGGTGTTTGTAGTGTTCTCTGACAGTAGTTCGTATTTCTGTGGGATCTGTGGTGATATCCCCTTTATCATTTTTTATTGCATCTATTTGATTCTTCTCTCTTTTATTCTATGTTAGTCTAGCTAGCAGCCTATGAATTTTGTTGATCTTTTCAAAAAACCACCTCCTGAATTCATTGATTTTTTGAAGTTTTTTTTGTGTCTCTATGTCCTTCAGTTCTGCTCTGACCTTAGTTATTTATTGCCTTCTGCCAGCTTTTGGATTTGTTTGCTCTTGCTTCTCTAGCTCTTTTAATTGTGATGTTAGGGTGTTAATTTTAGATTTTTCCCGCTTTCTCTCGTGGGAATTTAGTGCTATAAATTTCCCTCTATACACTGCCTTATATGTGTCCCAGAGATTCTGGTATGGTGTATCTTTGTTCTCATTGGTTTCAAATAACATCTTTATTTCTGCCTTCATTTCGTTATTTACCCAGTAGTCATCCAGGAGCAGGTTGTTCAGTTTCCATGTAGTTGTGTGGTTTTGAGTGAGTTTCTTAATCCTGAGTTCTAGTTTGATTGCACTGTGGTCTGAGAGACAGTTTGTTGTGATTTCTTTTCTTTCACATTTGCTGAGGAGTGCTTTACTTCCAACTATGTGGTCAATTTTGAAATAAGTGTGATGTGATGTTGATAAAAATGTATGTTCTGTTGATTTGGGGTGGAGAGTTCTGTAGATGTCTATTATGTCTGCGTGGTACAGAGCTGAGTTCAAGTCCTGGATATCCTTGCTAAACTTCTGCCTCATTGATCTGTCTAATATTGACAGTGGGGTGTTAAAGTATCCCATTATTATTGTATGGGAGTCTAAGTCTCTTTTTAGGTCTCTCAGGACTTGCTTTATGCATTTGGGTGCTCCTGTATTGGGTGAATATATATCTAGGATAGTTAACTATTCTTGTTGAATTGATCCGTTTACCATTATGTAATGCAACCTCTGCTTTTTGTTTTGTTTTGTTTTCCATTTGCTTGGTAGATATTCCCCCATCCCTTTATGTTGAGCCTATATGCATCTCTGCACATGAGATGGTTCTCCTAAATACAGCACACTGATGGGTCTTGATTGCTTATCCAAGTTGCCAGTCTGTGTCTTTTAATTGGGGTACTTAACCCATTTCCATTTAAGGTTAATATTGTTATGTGTTTTTGATTCTGTCATTATGATGTTAGCTGGTTATTTTGCCCATTAGTTGACGCGGTTTCTTCCTAGCATTGATGGTCTTTGCAATTTGGCATGTTTTTGCAGTGGCTGGTACCAGTTGTTCCTTTCCATGTTTAGTGCTTCCTTCAGGAGTTTCATTAAGGCAGGCATTGTGGTGACAAAATCTCTCAGCATTTGCTTGTCTGTAAAGGATTTTATTTCTCCTTCACTTATGAAGCTTAGTTTGGCTGGATGTGAAATTCTGGGTTGTAAATTCTTTTATTTAAGAATGTTGAATATTGGCCCCCACTCTCTTCTGGCTTGTAGGGTTTCTTCTGAGAGATCTGCTATTAGTCTGATGGGCTTCCCTTTGTGGGTAACCTGACCTTTCTCTCTGGCTGCCTTAGCATTTTGTCTTTCATTTCAACCTTGGTGAATCTGACAATTATGTGTCTTGGGGTTGCTCTTCTCAAGGAGTATCTTTGTGGTGTTCTCTGTATTTCCTGAATTTGAATGTGGGACTGCCTTGATAGGTTGGGGGAATTTCTCCTGGATAATATCTTGAAGAGTGTTTTCTAGCTTGGTTCCATTCTCCCTGTCCCTTCCAGGTACACCAATCAAATGCAGATTTGGTCTTTTCACATAGTCCCATATATCTTGGAGGCTTTGTTCATTCCTTTTTACTATTTTTTCTCTAAACTTCTCTTCTCCCTTCATTTCATTAATTTTATCTTCAATCCCTGATACCCTTTCTTCCACTTGATCAAATCAGCTACTGACGCTTGTGCATGCATTACATAATTCTCGTACCATGGGTTTCAGCTTCTTCGGGTCATTTAAGGTCTTTTCTACACTGTTTATTCCAGTTATCCATTCATCTAAACTTTTTTCAAGGTTTTTAGCTTCCTTGCAATGGGTTAGAACATCCTCCTTTAGCTTGGAGAAGTTTGTTATTACTGACTTTCTGAAGCCTACTTCTGTCAACTCACCAAAGTCATTCTCCATCCTGCTTTGTTCCATTGCTGGTGAGGAGCTGCGATCCTTTGGAGAATAAGGGGCACTCTGGTTTTAAGAATTTTCAGCTTTTCTGCTCTGGTTTCTCCCCATCTTTGTGGTTTTATCTACCTTTGGTCTTTGATGATGGTGACCTACAGATGGGATTTTGGTTTGGATGTCCTTTTTGTTGATGTTGATGCTATTCCTTTGTGTTTGTTAATTTTCCTTCTAACAGTCAGGTCCCTCAGCTGTAGGTCTGTTAGAGTTTGCTGGAGGTCCACCCCAGACCCTGTTTGCCTGGGTATCACCAGTGGAGGCTGCGGAATAGCAAATATTGCAGAACTGTAAATATTTCTGCCTGATCCTTCCTCTGGAAGCTTTGTCTCAGAGGGGCACCCGGTTGTATGCAGTGTCAGTTGGCTCCTACTGGGAGGTGTCTCCCGGTTAGGCTACATGGTGGTCAGGTACCCACTTAAGGAGGCAGACTGTCTATTCTCAGAGCTCAAACACTGTGCTGGGAGAACCACACCTCTCTTCAGAGCTGTCAGACAGGGATGTTTAAGTCGGCAGAAGTTTCTGCTGCCTTTTATTCAGCTACGCCTTGCCCCTAGAGGTGGAGTCTATAGAGGCAGGTGGGCCTCATTGAGCTGCGGTGGGCTCCACCCATTTAGAGCTTCCAGGCTGCTTTGTTTACCTACTCAAGCCTCAGCAATGGCGGAGGTCCCTTCCCCAGCCAGGCTTGCCACCTGGCAGTTCAATTTCGGACTAGCAGTGAGCAAGGCTCCGTGGCCGTGTCACCTGCTGAGCCAGGTGTGGGATATAATCTCCTCATGTGGTGTTTGCTAAGACCGTTGGAAAAGTACAGTGTTTAGGTGGCCGTGTCCCGAACTTCCCAGTAGAGTTTGTCATGGCTTCCCTTGGCTAGGAAAGGGAAATCCCCCAACACCTTGCACTTTCTGGGTGAGGCGATGCCCCACCCTGCTTCAGTTTGCCCTCTGTGGGCTGCATCCACTTTCCGACCAGTCCCAGTGAGATGAACCAGGTACCTCAGTTGGAAATGCAGAAATCACCCATCTTCTGCATCAATCACGCTCAGAGCTGCGAACCACAGCTGTTCCTATTTGGCCATCTTGGAACTGACCTCAAAGATAATTCTTTTAAATGAAATAATTTAACTAGACAAACTTTTAGATACACAACTTTTAAAAGGTAATTTTTTTAAAAAAAGAAGTTCTTGGTCAAATAAGCTTTAGAAAGGCTAAATCCAGGAACTTCCCTTGAAACATTCACAACATAAATTAACATGTGAAACCTGGTAGCGAAAACCCTGTCTAAATTGCTTACCTTTTTATTTTTACCCCATATCTGACCATAAGCCTTGTTCCATGGAAGCTACTTTTGGAAAGAATTTAGACTTTGCATAGTCTAATCAAGTAAGAGAAAAAAAGACATGAACGAAAATTGGACATTGTATTAGTCCATTCTCACATTTTTAAAAAGAACTACCTGAGACTGGGTAATTTATAAAGAAAAGAGGTTTAATTGGCTCATGGTTCCATGGTCTGTACAGGAAGCATGGCTGGAGAGGCCACAGGAAACTTACAATCATTGTGGAAGGTGAAGGGGAAGCAGGCATGTCCCACATGTCTGGAGCAGGAGGAAGACAGAGAAGTGGGAGATGCTACATACTTTTAAACAACCAGCTCTGATGAGAACTTGCTATCATGAGAACAGCAAGGGGGAAGTCTGCCCTTTGTGATCCACTTACCTCCCACCAGGCCCCCTCTGCAATTGGAGATTACAATTTGGCATGAGAATTGGACAGGAACACAAATCCAAACCACATCAGACATAAAAAAAATTTATAGATTTTGCTAAGATTAAAATGATAAAATATTATTCTATGAAATAATATGTAGGAATATGTCTTTAAACCAGACACATATATATTTGAAAATCATGATGCAATGGGATGTTTTAAAAAAGAGTACGCAGTATACGAACTGATTAATGAACAGGTCAATCTTATTATCATGTTCATTAATCATGTAAGAAAATCAACATATGTGGTAGAAACATTAACTCCAAAATACGCCCACATCCTGATTCACAAGGGATTTCCTTCAAAATTTCAAGGAACAAATATTTCTGTGCTATATAAAATATTTCCTGTAATAGAAAAGAGAAACAAGGTTGGGCACAGTGGGTCACACCTTTAATCTCAGCACTCTGGGAGGCCAAGGTGGGAGGATCAGCTGAGGACAGAGGTTCAAGACCAGTCCGACCAACATTGTGAAATCCCATCTCTACTAATAATACAAAATTAGCTAGGCATGGTGCTGCATGCCTGTAATCCCAGCTACTTGGGAGGCTGAGGCAGGAGAATTGCTTGAACCTGGGAGGTGGAAGTAGCAGTGAGGCTAGATTGTGTCACTGCACTCCAGCCTGGGCGACAGAGCGAGACTCCATCTCAAAAAAAAAAAAAAAAAAAAGACAAAAAAGAGAAACAAAAGGAAAAGAAGAAAAGATTGTCCTTTTTTTTTTTCAAAACTAATCTAACCCTGATAACAAAATTAGACAAAAGAGAACATTCTAAACCAGCAATCTTACGTAAATATGGATTCCAAAATTTAAATAGCAGAAGCAGCTTTCAAAGAAACATGCCAGCACTGGGATGTTATTAGAGTTCATGAAAAAGATTTTCTGGCATAAAAGTTTCCGAAACACTGCATTAGATAATTATATACTAGAATGTAAAACTTGATAATTTAAAAATGTTAAAATGTAGCATAAAACTTAAAGAGGAGGACGTAGTTTTCCTTGTATATAAATCTACTAAACTTTGCAAATTTTTTTGGATGGACACTTTATATGTCCCATGGTTAGTGGGTTATAAGTTTTGAAAGTTCTATACTAACAGCATTACTACTAGTGACAGGACCAAGACAAGAATGCCCACAAACCCACAAACATCATTTACTATATTTATATTCTTTTTTTTTTTTTTTGAGGGAGTCTCGCTCTGTTGCCCAGGCTGGAGTGCAGTGGTGCAATCTTGGCTCACTGTAAGCTCTGCCTCCCGGGTTCACGCCATTCTCCTGCCTCAGCCTCCCGAGTAGCTGGCACTACAGGTGCCCGTCACTACGCCTGGCTAATTTTTTGTATTTTTAGTAGAGACGGTGTTTCACTGCATTAGCCAGGATGGTCTCTATCTCCTAACCTCATAATCTGCCCACCTTGGCCTCCCAAAGTGTTGGGATTACAGGCGTGAGCCACCGTGCCTGATCTACTATATTTATATTCTTGGAGGTCAATAAATACAAGAAAATGAGAAAATTATTGTAGAGACTCATGTCTTCATGATTCTGAACTTCATAACACTGTGCTTAACTACCGATATGTTGAGGAATCAACGTCTTCTTTATATTTGTCATTATGATTATCATCACAATATGATATTACCGTTCTATATCTTCCTAAGAAATAAGTGCATGACTGAAGTAACTTAGAAGTTATGAGAGTTCACTATAATGCGTAATTATAACATGAATTGAAAAAATATTTGAAAAAATATGCTTTTTGACATATAAATGCCCAATTGATATATAATGGTCTTTATTATTTATTTTCTTCTGCTAACTTTAGGTTTGATTTGTTCTGATTTCTCTACTTATTGAGGTACAATGTTAGGTTGTTAATTTGTGATCCTTCTACTTTTTCAATGTAGTCATTTAATGCTACAAAATTTCCTCTTAGCACTCCTTCTGCCATATCACACAGGTTTTGGTATGTTTTGTTTTCATTTTCACTTATTTCAAAAAAATTTAAATTTTGGTTTTACTTTCTTCATTGACCCAGTGATTGTTCAAGAGTATGCTGTTTAATTTCCATGTATTTGCATAGTTTCTGAAGTTCCTCTTGGTATTGATTTCTAGCTTCATTCCACTATAATCTGAAAAGATACTTAATTTTAAAAAAATTTATTGACTTGTTTTGATCTTGGAGAATGTTCCATGTGCTGATAAAAAGAATGTTTCTGGTATAATGTTAAGTCAATTTGTTTTAAAGTCCAATTTAATTCCAGTATTTCTTGGTTAATTTTCTGTCTTGATGATCTGTGTAGTGTTGTAAGTGGGATATTAAAGTCCCCTGCTATGATTGTATTGCTGTCTATCTCTTTCTTTAGGTCTAGCCACATTTGTTTTGTGAATTTGAGTGCTCCAACCTTTGGTGCAAACATATATTTAGAATTCTTTTATCTTCTCGCTGAATTGATCCTTTTATCATTATACAATGACTTTGTCTTTTTTTCCTACTGTTTTTGATTTAAAGTCTCTTTTATCTGATATAATTATAGCTACTCCTGCTTACTTTTGGTTTCTGTTTCTTTCTTTCCACTTCTTTATTTTCAGTCTCTATATGTCTTAATGAGTAAGGTTAATTTCTTGTAGGCAGCATATAGTTGGATCTTTTTTTTTTTTTAATCCATTCTGCCAATCTGTACCTTTTAAGTGAAACATTTAATCCATTTACATTAAAGGTTAATATTGATATGTAAGGTTTTGTTTCTGTCATATTGTTGATTGCTCTAAGTTGTTTTGTAAATTGTTTCCTTCTTTTCCCCTGTCTTTTTGTCTTTTTGCTTTCATGAAATTCTGTCATGTTGCCATTTGATTCCATTTTCTTCCTCCTTTGTGTGATTTTTTTATAAGAACTGTGCATTTTGCATTACTATGTATTTTTGTGATGGTTAATATTGACCTTTTGTTTCCATGTTTAAGACCCCTTCAAGCATAAGAAAGATCAGAACAGAACTAAATGAAATACAGACCAAAAAAGTTACAAAAGATCAACAAGATGAGAAGTTTCTTTTTTGAAAAAGTAAACAAAATTGATAAACCACTAGCTAGACTAATCAACAAAAGAAGAGAGAAGATACAGATAAAAACAACCAGAAGTGAAAAAGAAGACATTGTAACTGATACCACAGAAATACAAAAAGATGGTCAGAGACTATTATGAACAACTATACAATCACAAACCAGAAAACCTAGAGGAAATGGATAAATTCCTGGAAACAACCTTCTAAGACTGAACCAGGAAGGAATAGAACTCCTGAACATATTAATAATGATTAGTGAGATTGAATCAATAATAGAAAATCTCCAAACACAAAAAAGTCAAGTACCAGATGGAGTCACAGCTTATTTTACCCAACATACAAAAAAGAACTAATATCAATCCTCCTGTAACTATTCCAAAAAATACAGGAGGAGGGAAGAAGTATTCTAAGCAATTCTATGAGGCCAAAACGACCTTGATACAAAAACCAGACCAGGAAACAACAACAAAGAAAGAAAACTCTGGATCAATATCCCTGACGATCATAGATGCAAAAATTCTAAAAACATACTAGCAAATCAAATCCAACAGCATATCAAAGAGATAATATGCCATGATCAGATGGGATTTATCCCAGGGATGCAAGGCTGGTTCAACATATAGAAACCAATAAATGTGACACATTACATAAACAGAATTTAGGACCAAAACCAATAGACACAAAAATGCATTCAGTAAAATTTATCATCACTACATGATAAAAATTTTCAACCAACTGGCATAGAAGGAACATACCTCAACATAATAAAGCCCATATGTGACAAATCCTCAGGGAATATCACACTTAATGGAAAAAAGTTGAAAACATTCCCTCTAAGAACTGTAACAAGAATATCCACCTTCACCACCCTTTTTTATTTTTTAAATTTTTTATATTTTTTTAGACAGGGTCTCACTCTGTCACCCAGGCTGGAGTACAGTGGCACAATCTTGGCTCACTGCAACCTCCACCTCCTGGGCTCAAGCAATCCTCCCACCTCAGCCCCCAAGCAGCTGGGACCACAAGTGTGTGCCACCATGCCTGGCTATTATTTATTTATTTATTTATTTATTTTTAGTAGAGATGGGTTTTGCCATGTTTTCCAGGCTGATCTCGAACTCCTGAGCTCAAGTGATCCACCTGTCTCTGCCTCCCAAAGTGTTGGGATTACAGGCATGAGCCACCACACCTGGCCCTTTACCCTCTTATTCAACATAATACAAGAAGTCCTCACAGAGTAATCAAGCAAGAGAAAAAAGAATAAGGCATCTAAATTGGGGAAGAGGAAGTCAAATTATCCATGTACACTGATTATTTGATCTTATATCTAAAAAACCCTAAAGATTCCACCAAAAAATTATTAGATTTGATAAATGAATTCAGTAAAGTTTCAGGATACAAAATTAATGTACAAAAGCCAGTATCATTTCTATAGACCAATAACAATCTAGCCAAAGACCAAATCAAGAAGGCAATCCCATTTACAATAGCTACAAAAAATAAAATAGCTAGGAATATATCCAAGGAGGTAAAGATCTCTATAAGCAGAATTACAAAACACTGATGAAAAAATTATAGATGACACAAACAAATGGAAAAACATCCCATGCTTATGGACTGGAAGAATCAACATCATTAAAATGAGCATATTGTTGAAAGCAATCTAGAGATTCAATGCAAGTTCTATCAAATTACCAACATAATTTTTCACAGATTTAGATAAAACAATCTTAAAATTTATATGGAACCAAAAAAGAGCCTGAATAACCCAACCAAAGCAATTTAGAACAAAGCTGGGGGCATCACATTACCTCACCTTGAATTACACTACAAAGTTATATTACCCAAAACAGTATGGTACTAGCATAAAAACAGATACAGAGATCAATGGAACGGAATAGAGAACCTAGAAATAAACGTAAAATACTAATAACCAACAGATTTTCAACACTGTTGACAAAAATATACATTGAGGAAAGCACACTCAATTCAGTAAATGGTGCTGGGAAAATTAAGATAGCCATATGCAGAAGAATGAAATTGGATGTCTACCTTTCACCATATAAAAAATTACCTCACAATGGATTAACGACCTGAAAATATAAAAATTCTAGAATAAAACCTAGGAAAAACTCTTCTGGACACTGGCCTAGGAAAATAATTTATAAACAAGTCCTCAAAAGCAAACACAACCAAAACAAAATTAGACAAATGGGACTTAATTAAACTAAAAAAGTTCCTGCACAACAAAAGAAACAATCGACAGAGTAAACAGATAAACTACGGAATGGGAAAAATACTTGAAAACTATGCATCTGACAAAAGGCTCATATCTAGACTCTATACAGAACTCAACTCATTAAGAAAAAAACCAAATAAGCCCATTAAAACTGGGCAAAGTACATGAACAGAAAATTTTCAAAAGAACACACACAGGCAGCCAACAAACAAGAAAAAATGCTCAACATCACTAATCATAAGGAAAATATGAATTAAAACTATAATGAGATACCATCTTAATACCAGTCAGAATGGCTATTTTTAAAAAGTCTATTTGGAAGGCCAAGGCAGGAGGATTGCTTAAGGTCAGGAATTTAAGATCAGCCTGGGCAAAACAGCAAGATCTATCACTACAAAAAATAAAAATTAGCCTGGGATGGTGACACATGCCTGTAGTCCCAGCTATTTGGGAGAATGAGGTGAGAAGATTGCTTGAGTCCAGGAGTTGGAAGCTACAGTGAGCTATGATCATGCCCCTATACTCAAGCCTGGGTGACAGAGTGAGACTCTGTCTCAAAATTATATATATGATAACATTATATCGTTTAAAAAAATAAAAAGTCTAAAAACAACATATGTTGGTGAGGATGTGGAGAAAAGTGAACACGTATACACTATTGGTGGGAATGTGAATCACTCAAGCTCTATGGAAAAAATACTGAAATTTGTCCAATAACTAAAAATAGAGCTATCATTCGATCCAGCAACCCCACTAACAGGTATATATGTAAACAGAAAGAAAACATTGTATCAAAAAGATACCAGTACTCATACGTTTATCACAGCACTATTCATAATAGCAAAGATATGGAGTCAACCTAAGTGTCTGTAATGGAAGACTGGATAAAGAAAATGTGGTGTATATATACCATGGAATACCAGTCTGTCACAGAAAAGGATAAAATCATGTCTTTTGCAGCTACATGGATGGAACTGGAGGCCATTTTCCTAAGTGAAATAACAGAAAGTCAAATACTACATGTTCTCACTTGTTAGTGGGAGCTAAACAATGGGCACACATGGACACACAGAATAGCATAATAGACCTTGGAGACTACAAAAGGTAGGAGGACAGGTGGGGGATGAGAGCTGAAAAATCACCTATTGGGTACAGTGCTCACCATTCGGGTGATGGGAACACTTAAAGCCCAGACTTCACCACTATGCAATACATGCATGTAAGAAACCTGCACTTGTACCCCCCAAATATATATCAATGTTAAAAATATATATACACATGTATATATACACATTTGTTTATATATATATATATATTCAAAGTTGGATAGTTTGGTACTATTGTGAATAAGATTTTTTCCATGTATGTGTGTGTGTATATATGTGTGTGTGTACATATATTTATATAATATATATGTATACATGGAAAAAATCTTATTCACAATAGTACCAAACCATCCAACTTTGAAAAAAGTTAATAAGTATTAATAAATAATAAATATTCAGGAACCATATGGATAAAATGTCACAATTTCACTAAGGAACACAAAAAATGAATAAATGCATAGTGAGATTCAAAATTTTATAGATTTCAATTTTTCCCTAATTAATATATATATTTAATGCTTCCCCAATCAATATCACATTGGAATTAACTTTCAAAGTTGGCAAAGAGTTTTAAATTGAATATGGAAAAATAACTATTACAAATGTCAAAATCAAAAAATGAATTTCAGCTGACAAGTAGTTTGGAAGTCAACGCTTCCATCCTTACAACAAGAAAATTCTAAACAAATTGAAATTCAATGATGTTTCTTGGAACCATAAAAGATCTGAGGCCATACCATAGGGCAATCCTCCACTGTGAAATCTAGGACAGGTGCATCCAGAGGGATATTAACAACTAAGATTTGCTTACTGCCAGGAGCAGCCACTGGAGCCATAAGCTGGTAGAAACAGTTAAATGCTAATTTTACTTATTGCTAGAGGCTGAGGGTGGACTCATGTGAGAACAGGAAATTCCTGGGGGCTGTAATCTTTAGACAATACCAAACTTTCATAGACTTTCCCCTCTTCCAAGACTCCCACCAGGTTCCAATGTTGAGGATCTGAGAAATATTCTGGCAAGGGAAGGAAAGAGTAGCCATTATGAAACACACCCAGAGTCTTTTGTAGAGCACATGCCTACTCTTTAGGGAAAGGACTTTGCCTGAGCTGAATTCTGAAAACATCCCAGCTGTCAGAAAGGACTTCCTCTTCATTCTATTTGCCCTCAGTTTTCTGGTGTCACTTAATGGGAGTACACAGTCAGCAGAGAACAGAGCTCCAAGAAAATCACTTGGAGGTTGGATCTGAGGCAGGAAAAAAAATTACATGGCAGTTGGAAAATTAATACCACTGGAGGGAGGACAGAAATCCTTGTGAAGATACAGCCCTAAGACATAGAGTTATGAAAAGACTGAGGCTTAACTGTTAGACTCTAGAGAGCTCTTCCTCCCCAATACGTTATCACCACATCAGTAGGGTTCTAGTGTAATGATAATTATCACTGAAAAAGCTACATGACACATACTCTTTCTGAGAAGAAGTACTCAGAGAAGTCCCAATTTAAGAGGGGAGGAACAAGCAAGCAAATGAGAATTTGGAGACTCTAGTACCTAAACATTAAATGCAACCTAATTCCTAGACAGATGAACATTTATTCTCACACTAAAGGTCTATTTTCTTCAGTTTTTATTACCTGATAGAACACATTCTGCTTTCAATAAAAAATTACAAGCATGCTAAAAGGCAAGAAAAAACAGTGAAGAGACAAAGCAATAATCAGAACTAGACTCAGAAATAACAAAATTGTTGAGATTATCAGGCAGGAAATTTAAAATAACTATGATTAATAAGTTGAAGTTTCTACAGGAAAAAATAGAAAACATGAAGGAACAGATGCATAATGTAAGCAGAGAGGTAAAAACTCTCAGAGAGAATCAAAAGAAAATGTTATAAATAAAAAGCACAGTAACAGAAATGAAGGAAGGCTTTGATGGACTCATCAGTAGTGTCAACACGGCCAAGGAAAGCACCAGTGAACTTGAAGATAGGTCAATAGAAACTTTCTCAACTGAAAAGCAAAGAGAAAAAAGAATGGGAAAAACAGAACAAATCATCCAAGAACTGTGGCATAAAATCAAGAGGTATAACACAAATTTAACTGAAATAGCAGAAGACAAACAAGAGAATGAAGCCGTGTAAATATCTGAAAATATTTGAAATCAAAATGGCCATAAACTTTCCAAATTTAATGACAGACAGTAAACCACATATCCCCAAACCTCAAAGAATCCCAAGTAGAATAAAACAATAACAACAACATACACTGTGGTGTATTCTTTTGAAATTTACAGAAAACTAAAAACAAAGAAAAAAATATTGAAAGGAGCCAGAGAAAAAGAGAACCCCTTACCTACAGAGGAACAAAGATAAGAATTACAGCAAAATTCTCCTTAGAAACCATGTAAACAAGACAAGTGTGAAATATTTGAAGTGCTAAAAATTATCCAAAACCTTTAATACCATAGCCAGCAAATCCTCAAACATGATGAACAAACAGACTTTCTTAGACAAACAAAACCTGAGGGAATTCACTGTTAGCAGATCTTCTCTATACGAAATATTAAAGAAAGGTTTGAGACAAAAGAAAAATAATACAGGCCAGAAACTTGGGCCTACATAAAGAAAAGAAGACAAATAGAGGAAAAATAAAATATTTTATTTTTTAAATTCTGAATTGTCCTAAAAGATAACTCTTTGTTTAAAGTAATAATAGTAACAATGCATTGAGTGATTATAGCATGTGGATAAATGAAATAGATAACAGGAGGGAGGAATTGGAGATACTCTGTAATAGGGTACATACACAACACATGAAGCGATGTAGTATATACAAAGTACTTAAATTAGTTCATATGGCATACTGCAAAGTCTAGAACAACTACTATTTTTTAAAAATATATTTGATACACTAATTGAGGAGATAAAATGGCATCATGTAAAATGTTCAATAACACCAGCAAAGGCAGAAAAAAGAGGAGAAAATAAATGTAATGAATAGAAAACAGTCACAAACATGGTAGATATTAGTCTAACTGGATCAGTAATCACTTTAAATGTGAATAGTTTAAATATGTTAATTAAGTGACAGATTTTTAGAGTGGATAAAAAAACCCCAATTATATGTTACCTATTAAAACCCATTTTAAGTATAAAGAATTAGAGAATTTAAAAGACGGGGAAGTATGTAATAATAAAAGTGTCAATTCTTTATTGCACTTATGCACCTAACAAGAAAGCATCAAAATATATGAGGCAAAAACTGATCAAACTATAAGTTAGTCACTGCTATAAAGACTTCAGCACTTCTCTGTTAGTAACTGATAGATCAAGCCATCAGAAAATCAGTAAAGATATAGATGATTTAACATCACTATCAACTGACTTGATCTAATTGACTTTTATAGAATACTCTTTCCAACAACTCCATTCTTCTGTAGCTCGTATGGAACATTCATAAAAACATACCATACTCTGGGTCAAAAAATATACTATAACAAACTTAAAAGAATAGAAATAAAAGTATGTTTTCAAATAGTAATGGAATCAATTAGAAATTAATTACGGAAATACAACAGGAAAGTCTCTAAATATCTAAAAATTGAGCAACACATTTTAAAATAATCTCTGGGTCAAAAAAAAAAAAAAAAAAGCTTCAAGAGAGACAGGCTGGCAAGATGATCAAATAGGAACAGCTCCGGTCTGCAGCTCCCAGCGAGATTGACACAGAAGGTGGGTGATTTCTGCATTTCCAACTGAGGTGCCCAGTTCATCTCACTGGGACTGATTGGACAGTGGGTGCAGCCCATGAAGGGTGAGCCGAAGCAGGGTGGAGTGTTGCCTCACTTGGGAAGTTCAAGGAGTAGGGAAATTCCCTGCCCTAGCCAAAGGAAGCCTTGAGGGTCTGTGAATGGTGCAGTCCAGTCCAGATACTGCGCTTTCCCCATGGTCTTCACAACCTGCAGACCAGGAGATTCCCTCTGGTGCCTACGCCACCAGGGCCCTGGGTTTGAAGCACAAAAGTAGGCAGCCATTTGGACAGACACCAAGCTAGCTGTAGGAGTTTTTTTTTTTTTTTTTCATTCCTCAATGGCACCTGGAATGCCAGTGAGACAAAACCATTCACTCCCCTCAAAAGGGGGCTGAAGCCAAGGAGCCAAGTGGTCTGGCTCAACAGGTCCCACCCCCACAGAGCCCAGCAAGCTAAAATCCACAGGCTTGAAATTCTTGCTGCCAGCACAGCAGTCTGAGGTCCACCTGGGAAGTTCGAGCTTGGTGGGGGGGAGGGGCATCCACCACTGCTGAGGCTTGAGAAGTGGGTCTCCCAGCACAATATTCAAGCTCTGCTAAGGGTCACACAGCTAAGGGGTTCCTGACCCGCATGTCTCCTGACTCAGAGACATCTTCCAGTAGGGTCTGACAGACATCTCATACAGGAGCGCTCTGGCTGACATCTGGCAAGGGTACCCTCTGGGATGAAGCTTCCAGTAGAAGGAATATGCAGCAATCTTTGCTGTTCTGCAGCCTCTGCTGGTGATAACCAGGCAAACAGGGTCTGGAGTAGACCTCCAGCAAACTCCAGCAGACCTGCAGCAGAGGGGCCTGACTGTTGGAAGAGAAACTAACAAACAGAAAGCAATAGTATCAACATCAACAAAAAGGATGTCCACTCAGAGACCCCATCAAAGACCAAATGTAGATAAATCCACAAAGATGGGGAGAAAGCAGTGCAAAAAGGCTGAAAATTCCAAAAAGCAAAACGTCTCTTATCCTCCAAAGGATGACAACTCCTCACCAGCAATGGAACAGAACTAGACAAAGAACGATTTGACAAATTGACAGAAGTAGGCTTTAGAAGGTGGGTAATAACAAGCTCCTCTGAGCTTAAGGAGCGTGATCTAACCCAGTGCAAGGAAGTTAAGAACGTTGAAAAAAGGTTAGACAAATTGCTAACTAGAATAAGCAGTTTAGAGAAAAACATAAACGACCTGATGGAGATGAAAAACACAGCACGAGAACTTTGTGAAGCATACACAAGTATCAATAGCCAAATCAATCAAGCAGAAGAAAGGATATCAGAGATTGAAGACCAACATAATGAAATAAAGCAAGAAGACAAAATAAGAGAAAAAAGAATAAAAAGGAATGAACAAAGCCTCCAATAAGTATGGGACTATGTGAAAAGACCAAATGTATGTTTGATTGGTGTACCTGAGAGTGACGGGGAGAATGGAACCAAGTTGGAAAACACTCTTCAGGATATTATCCAGGAGAACTTCCCCCACCTAGAAAGACAGGCCAACATTCAAATTCAGGAAATACAGAGAACACCATAAAGATACTCCTTGCGAAGAGCAACCCCAAGACACATAATCATCAGCTTCACTAAGATTGCAACGAAGGAAAAAATATTAAGGGCAGCCAGAGAGAAAGGTCGGGTTACTGACAAAGGGAAGCCCAACAGACTAACAGCAGATCTCTCCGCAGAAACCTTACAAGCCAGAAGACAGTGGGGGCCAATATTCAAAATTCTTAAAGCAAAGAATTTTCAACCCAGAATATCATATCCAACCAAACTAAGCTTCATAAGTGAAGGAGAAATAAAATCCTTTACAGACAAACAAATGCTGAGAGATTTTGTCACCACCATGCCTGCCTTGATAAAACTCCTGAAGGAAGCACTAAACATGGAAAGAAAAAACCGGTACCAGCCACTGCAAAAACATACCAAATTTTAAAGGCCATCAACACTATGAAGAAACTGCATCAACTAAAGGGCAAAATAACCAGCTAGCATTGTATTGACAGGATCACATTCACACTTAATAATATTAACCTTAAATGTAAATGGACTAAAAGCCCCAATTAAAAGACACAGACTGGTAAATTGGATAAAGAGTCAAGACCCATTGGTGTGCTGTATTCCAGAGACCCATCTCATGTGCAAAGATGCACATAGGCTCAAAATAAAGGGATGGAGGAATATTTACCAAGCAAATGGAAAGAAAAAAAAAAAGGCATGGGTTGCAATCCTATTCTCTAATCAAACAGACTTTAAACCAACAAAGATCAAAAAAGACAAAGAAGGGCATTCCATAATGGTAATGGGATCAACACAACAAGAAGAGCTAACTATCCTAAATATATGTGCACCCAATACAGGAGCACCCAGATTCATAAAACAAGTTCTTAGAGATCTACAAAGAGACTTAGACTCCCACACAATAATAGTGGGAGACTTTAACACCCCACTGTCAATATTGGACTGATCAACAAGACAGAAAATTAACAAGGATATCCAGGACTTGAACTCAGCTGTGGACCAAGCAGACCTAATAGACATCTACAGAACTCTCCACCCCAAATCAACAGAATATACATTCTTCTCAGCACTGCATCACACTTATTCCAAAATTGACCACATAATTGGAAGTAAAACACTCCTCAGCAAACGCAAAAGACCAGAAATAATAACAAACTGTCTCTCAGACCACAGTGCAATCAAATTATAACTCAGGATGAACAGGGGTCACTTCCAAGATGGCCAAATAGGAACAGCTCCGGTCTGCAGCTCCCAGTGAGACTGATGCACAAGATGGGTGATTTCTGCATTTCCAACTGAGATACTTGGTTCACCTCACTGGGACTGGTTGGACAGTGGGTGCAGCCCACGGAGGGTGAGCTGAAGCAGGGAGGGGCATTGCTTCACCCACGAAGTGCAAGGGGTTGGGGGATTTCCCTTTCCTAGCCAAGGGAAGTTGTGACAGATTGTACCTGGAAACACGGTACACTCCTGACCAAATACTGCACTTTTCCCATGGTCTTAGTGACTGGCAGACCAGGAGATACCCTCCTGTGCCTTGCTCAGTGCGTTCCATGCCCATGGAGACTTGCTCACTGCTACTGTAGCAGTCTGAGGTGAACATGCAATGCGGCAGCTTGACAGGTGTAGGGGCATCTGCCTTTGCTGAGGCTTGAGTAGCTCATAGTGTAAACAAAGCAGCCAGGAAGCATGAACTGAGTGGAGCCCACCGCAGCTCAGCAATGCTTACTGCCTCTATAGATTCCACCTTGGGGGCAGGGCATGGCTGAACAAAAGGTAGCAGACAGCTTCTGCAGACTTAAACATCCCTGTCTGACAGCTCTGAAGACAGCAATGGCTCTCTCAGCATAGCGTTTGAGCTCTGAGAGTGGACAGACTGCTCCTTCAAACAGGTCCCTGACCTCCATGTAGCCTGACTGGGAAACACCCAGTAGGGGCCAACAGACACCTCAAACAGGTGGGTGACCCTCTGTGATGAAGCTTCCAGAGGGAGGATCAGGCAGCAATATTTGCTGTTCTGCAGCCTCTGCTGTTGATACCCAGGCAAACAGGGTCTGGAGTAGACCTCCAGGAAACTCCAGCAGACCTGCAGCTGAGGGATCTGACTGTTAGAAGGAAAACTAAAAAATAGAAAGGAATAGCATCAACATCAATTTAAAAAGGACATTCACACCAGAATCCCATCTGTAGGTCACCAACATCAAAGACCAAAGGCAGATAAAGCCAAAAAGATGGAGAGAAACCAGAGCAGAAAAGCTGAAAATTCCAAAAAAACAGAGCACCGCTTCTCCTCCAAAGAATTGCAAGGGAACAAAACTGGACGGAGAATGAGTTTGATGAGTTGATAGAAGTAGGCTTCAGAAGGTCAGTCATAACAAACTTCTCCAAGCTAAAGGACCATGTTCTAACCCATTGCAAGGAAGCTAAAAACCTAGAAAAAATGTTAGATGAATGGCTAACTAGAATAAACAGTGCAGTGCAGTGCAGAGAAGACCTTCAATGACCTGATAGAGATGAAAACCATGGCACAAGAACTTTGTGATGCAAGCACAAGCTTCAATAGTCAATTCAATCAAGTGTAAGAAAGGATATCAGTGATTGAAGACCAAATTAATGAAATAAAGTGAGAAGACGAGATTAGAGAAAAAAGAGTGAAAAGACACAAAGCCTCCAAGAAACATGGGACTATGTGAAAAGGCCAAACCTACGTCTGCTTGGTGTACCTGAGAGTGATGAGGAGAATGGAACCAAGTTGGAAAACACTCTTCAGAATATTATCCAGGAGAACTTCCCTAACCTAGTAAGGCAGGGCAATATTCAAATTCAGGAAATACAGAGAATACCATAAGGATACTCCTCAAGAAGAGCAACCCAAAGACACATAATTGTCAGATTCACCAAAGCTGAAATGAAGGAAAAAATGTTAAGGGCAGTCAGAGAGAAAGGTCGGGTTACCCACAAAGGGAAGCCCAACAAACAAACAGCAGATCTCTCTGTAGAAACCCTACAAGCCAGAAGAGAGTGGGGGCCAACATTCAACATTTAAAGGAAAGAATTTTCAACTCAGAATCTCATATCCAGCCAAACTAAGCTTCATAATTGAAGGAGAAATAAAATCCTTTACAGACAAGCAAATGCTGAGAGATTTTGTCACCACCAGGCCTGCCTTACAAGAGCTCCTAAAGGAAGCACTAAACATGGAAAGGAACAACTGGTACCAGCCACTGCAAAACCATGCCAAATTGCAAAGACTATTGATGCTATGAAGAAGCTGCATCAATTAAGAGGCAAAATAACCAGCTAACATCATAGTGGCAGGATCAAATTCAAACAGAACAATATCAACCTTAAATGTAAATGGGCTAAATGCCACAATTAAAAGACACAGACTGACAACTTGGATAAACAATCAAGACCCATTGGTGTGCTGTAGTCAGGAGATCCATCTCATGTGCAAAGATGCACATAGGCTCAAAATAAAGGGATGGAGGAAGATCTACCAAGCAAATGGAAAGAAAAAAAAAAGCAGGATTTGCAATCCTAGTCTATGATAAAACAGACTTTAAACCAACAATGATCAAAAGACACAAAGAAGGCCACTACATAATGGTAAAGGGATGAATTCACCAAGAAGAGCTAATTATCCTAAATATATATGCACCCAATACAGGAGCACCCAGATTCATAAAACAAGTTCTTAGAGACCTACAAAGCAACTTAGTCTCCCACAAAATAATAGTGGGAGACTTTAACACCCCACTGTCAATATTAGACAGATCAACGAGGCATTAGGTTAACAAGGATATCCAGGATGTGAACTCGGTTCTGCACCAAACAGACCTAATAGACATCTTCAGAACTCTACACTCCAAATCAACAGAATATACATTCTTTTCAGCACCACATAGCACTTACTCTAAAATTAACCACATAATTGGTAGTAAAACACTCCTCAGCAAATGTAAGAGAACAGAAATCACAACAAACTGTCTCTCAGACCACAGTGCAATCAAATTAGAATTCAGGATTAGGAAACTCACTAAAAACTGTACAACTACAAGGAAACTGAACAACTTGCTGCTGAATGACTACTGGGTACATAATGAAATGAAGGCAGAAATAAAGATGTTCTTTGAAACCAATAAGAATGAAGACACAACGTACCAGAATCTCTGGGACAATTTAAAGCAGTGTGTAGAGGGAAATTTGTAGCACTAAATGGCCACAAGAGAAAGCAGGAAAAATCTAAAATTGACACCCTAACATCACAATTAAAAGAACTAGAGAAGCAAGAGCAAACACATTCAAAAGCTAGCAGAAGGCAAGAAATAACTAAGATCAGAGCAGAACTGAAGGCTATAGGGACACAAAAAACCCTTAAAAAATCAGTGAATCCAGGAGGTGGTTTTTTGAAAAGATCAACGAAATTGATAGACCACTAGCAAGACTTATAAAGAAGAAAAGAGAGAAGAATCAAATAGATGCAATAAAAAAATGATAAAGGGGATATCACCACCGATCCCACAGAAATACAAACTACCATCAGAGAATAATATAAAGCCCTCTACGCATATAAACTAGAAAACCTAGAAGAAATGGATAATTTCCTGGACACATACACCCTCCCAAGACTAAAGCAGGAAGAAGTTGAATCTCTGAATAGACCAATAACAGGTTCTGAAGTTGAGGCAATAATTAATAGCCTACTAACCAAAAAATGTCCAGGACCAGACAAATTCACAGCCAAATTCTACTAGAGATACAAACAGGAGCTGGTACCATTTCTTCTGAAACTATTTCAATCAATAGAAAAAGAGGAAATCCTCCCTAACTGATTTTATGAGGCCGGCATCATCCCAATACCATAGCCTGGTAGAGACACAGTACAAAAAATGGAATTTTAGGGCAATATCCCTGATGAACATTGATGTGAAAATCCTCAATAAAATACTGGCAAACTGAATCCAGCAGCACATCAAATAACTTATCCACCACCATCAAGTTGGCTTCATCCCTGGGATACAAGGCTGGTTCAAAATATGCAAATCGATAAACGTAATCCATCCCATAAACAGAACAAAAGATAAAAAACCACATGATTAACTCAATAGATGCAGAAAAAGCCTTCGACAAAATTCAACAGTGCTTCATGCTCAAAACTCTCAATAAACTAGGAATTGATGGAATGCATCTCAAAATAATGGGAGTTATTTATGACAAACTCATAGCCAATATCATACTGAATTGGCAAAAACTGGAAGCATTCCCTCTGAAAACTGGCACAAGATAAGGATGCCCTCTCTCACCACTCCTATTCAACATAGTGTTGGAAGTTTTGGCCAGGGCCATCAGGCAACAGAAAGAAATAAAGGGTATTCAATTAGAAAAACAGAAGTTAAATGTTTTCTCTGTTTGCAAATGACATGATTTTATATTTAGAAAACATCATTGTCTCAGCCCCAAATCTCCTTAAGCTGATAAGCAACTTCAGCAAAGTCTCAGGATACAAAAGCGATGTGCAAAAATCACAAGCATTCCTATATACCAATAATGGACAGAGAGTCAAATAATGAGTGAACTCCTATTCACAATTACTACAAAAAGAATAAAATACCTAGGAATCCAACCTACAAGGGATGTGAAGGACCTTTTCAAGGAGAACTATAAACCACTGCTCAATGAAATAAAAGAGGACACAAGCAAATGGAAGAACATTCCATGCTCATGGATAGGAAGAATCAATATCGTGAAAATGGCCATACTGCCCAAGGTAATTTATAGATTCAATGCTCTCCCCATCGAGCTACTACTGATTTTCTTCACATAATTGGAGAAAAGTACTTTAAGGTTCATATGGAACCAAAAAAGAGCCCGCATCTCCAAGACAATTCTAAGTCAAAAGAACAAATTCTATTAGTCTGGACACTTGCTTGTCATCTTACGCCATATAGGTCAATGGTGGAATTGCATCATGGGTAACATTGAAATTCTTGGAAATTTCTGAAGAAGCAACTTGCAAAAACAACTAGTGAAAGCAATAGAAACATTTGATATATATATCAATCTCTACCTATACAAATTTATAACAGATCTTGAGTTGATAAACTTTCAAAGTGAGTAACAAGCTTTTATTGATCAGTAATAAAACATAAATGCCCAATTTTAAAACAAGCAAACTACATAAACACTTGTTCAGGAAAGAAGAAAAAATGATTACTAATTAACTTGGTGAAGCAATTTAGAATCACAGGTAGAAAAAGAAGTAAATTTAAAAGTACAAAATACAATTGCCTTTCCCTTTCAAATTAACAAACAGTTTGAGTAAGAAAATGTCTGGTGCTCAAGAAATATAAATACTTACCTTGAAACACAGACTTCTTACCACTTTTGTTCTCTAGCCTCAAACTAGGATCAAGTAATTCAGTACACTTGGATGATGTGTGCACCAAAATCTCAGAAATCACCACTAAAGCCTTATTCATCAAACCGAAGACCACCTTTTCCTCAAAAAATTATTGAAATAAAAACAAAAGAAGGCAAATGAAAGTAATTCAGTACACTTAAGAGAGGGTAATTTATCAGAAATTATTGTTTAGTATTAGGAAAATAGGTAATGCTATTTAGAATATGCAGAAAGGAGTAGAGAGTTTGTGAAAGCAAAGCTAACCACTTTGCTGTCTCTGTTGAATTAGATCCAATGCAGAACCAATTTCCTCAAAGGGGTCTAAATATTCAGAAAATTGGTGTCACCTATATTGAAATCTAAGTTCTAAATCTCATCTCCCAAACAAACAGAATGATGTCTATGATTTCTCGTTTGTTTTTTGCACTACAAGTCTCTGTCAGGCCAAATAATCACAAGTAGAACTAATGTTTCCTTTTAATTAGGTTGTGGCTTTGTAAAATGACTTTATTTTAAATTTATTTTTTGTTTTCAGTAATGAAGAAAAAAGATGGTGACCTTTCATTCAAAGATACAAAAATCCAATGACTTTAGAGAATATAAAGATAGATTTTTGGATTACTAATAACAGGGAAATAACTATCAATATAATAACACGTTACACTCTGAACCGGGCTTCTCGGGGCATGACTAATCGTCTATTGGGGTAATAAAAATAAGATTAGAGAAAAAATTCAGAGAGAAGAAGTGTTTTGAAAGTAAAACAAAACAAAAATAATGCAAAAATACTGAGAATGTTACCTCAATTGGCCCAATAGGAGGGGAGAATCCAGAAGAAGCTTCTAAATAATTATCAGTACTTGATCATCTGAATCAAGACACAGTACTCGGTATAAATGTCAGATTTTTGTCAGTAGCACTTTTTTTCATTTTTGCATATAGTTACTAGCTCTCAGAAATAAAATATTCTTCCTACTTTCTCTCCAGTGCCTCAGTTTCTATCCTGCTTACCACTTAATTCTATTAGTCTGGACACTTGCTTGTTATCTTACGCCATACAGGTCAATGGTGGAATTGCATCATGGGTAATATTGAAATTCTTGGAAATTTCTGAAGAAGCAACTTGCAAAAACAACTAGTGAAAGCAATAGAAACATTTGAGAATCTACTTGCCTTTTAAGTCACTCTAAACACTTTTTATTGGATTGCTGCTTATTATAGTTCTCAAAATTGATTGTATAAGTGCTCTCAGACTATACAAAGAAAGTCATGTAAGAGCATTTACTTGGAAAGTCATGTAAGAACATTTATAACAGCAGGTTATAATGACATTATCAACTCACAATATTAAAATGGAAAAGCCCAGATTTTAATTTTTCCCAGAGCTTTAATATTGCAATTAGGCTATAGAAGTTGTAGAATAATTGAATTGTCTAAATATGTAGACACAACAGTGTCCCTTTCAAAATCATGACTCAAAATCATGGTTATTAATGCCACACATTACTCACTCAAGTGTTACAATTTAGCAGCTGCACATAATTTGGTACTGTGGGACTCATATTCAGGATGTGAGTAGATTCTTTGAGACAAGTATCCATAGTGTCACAAAAACACCTGTCCTCATGGAGTTTTCATTCTAATGGTGAGAGGCCAACAATTAATAATTAAAATGCATAACATGTCAAAGGATGGTAAGTGCTTGGAGAAAATGAAACAAGGAAATGGGATAATTGCTAACTCAATCACTTCCAACACTGAGCAATTTCCTTCTATAGAAGACTCAGTCTAGAATGTAAAATCTTTCCTATTTTTGATAAACTTGACAGCTTTTCCCAGACACTACTTTTAGAAATGAATGTGTAATGCCACTTATCAAGCACAAATTCCTTCTTGTATAACATCAAAGAGCATCACTATGTAATGTATAAAGTATATTTTTACAACTGGTGGGATGAGAGAGCAAGTTAATCACTGTGAGGTTCCTTTGCTAAGGTTCTTTTTTTAGCTGCTGGGGATGAAATTGGTTGGGAGATGATTTGGTGAAGCATAGGTTGGCTAAAGGTCTTACCCACCTGGTTTACCCTTTCAGGAAAAATAGAAAAAAAGCTTATCTTCTTATTCAGCAGTTAGTCTTCTGAGGTCATTAAATGATATGAACTGTAATTCCTATCGTATTTCTAGTCTGCCCTAATGATGTCACTCAAATGAAAATATTTTTCTGTACAGCAAGAGTGATGAGGAAGGTAGAAGCTTTGGTTTCAGTTTGATTTGATGATTTTATATAGACCCACTATGAACTTTTGCAGTCATTTATAATATAACAAAATTCCCTCAAGATACATAAATCATCAGACAGAAAAATTAGAGTCTATCTAAACAGATGCTTCTATTTCTAGCCTACATGACAAACAAAACAAAACCTATAGGAGTTGTGTATGCCATTTGTTTGAAATATATGTAGACTCCAAGGTACACTATGACTTCTCTGTTTCTTAAATTAAAAATAATAGATATATTAAACAACCTTACTAAAGTGCCACTTGCAGCTTCTCCTACTCTGCCATCATAACCTTTTCTCATTTGGTAAAATGACTAAATGGAATGAATTCTTCCTTGTATAATGTGTGCTTTCCTATTTTTCCTACATAGTTTGAGTTCTTCCTCAGAATACTTGAACTAACGACTAAATAGTCTTGGCTGAAGCTTCCCTTAAAACAGTCTTTTCAATTTCATTCTAACCTCTGCACAAATAAGATAGCACTTGAGAAATACCATCTTTGTCATGGGACCCTTTTCTCTAACACCTAGAAAACCTTCCATTACTTAGAATAGCAAGCCTCCTTACAATGTTTGTCATGTAAGATTTTTGTTCTAACTCTCCAAATTTGGCCACAGCTATCACATAATATGAGTATGTTGTCCAGTCTGGCCAGTCATCTCTCTGTGTAATAATCATACCACTCTTTTTTTTTTTCACTATGTGAATTTGCTTAAAATACTCGTGTTGCTTGGAATACCGTTTCCTTTCCTTCATTCTCATTCTGACCCATATTTCAAGACCATAGTCTTCATTTATTGTACCACATGGACACAATGCAACAACACTTGAGCCCACGGTGGCTGACCAGAAGAATGTCAGCTGAACATTGAAAAAAATCCACGCTCAACCAGAAAAGAGAGATTTCCTGTGAAGAAATTATTTTCTCAGGTTCTTGATAAAGAAGAACTAGAAATTCCTAAGATAATCCTATTTTGTGCCATTCATAATTTGTTATATGTAAGTATGCCTGAGTTAATTGTCTAGAAATAAATATGGAGTTCTTATTCCCGAATGTAGATTTAGACGAGGTCACTGTCACATACTTCTATGGTTTTCTTCCTAAAACAATCAAAGAGGACTTCTAGGCATTTTTATAGACAGATATCTGAATTATGTGGATTTCATATGATTATTACAACCAAACTCAGGTGTCCAGTTGGGTGAACAGTAAACACTAGGATAATGCTGGATCAAAAAATTACTTCTGGCCGGGCACAGTGGCTCACGCCTGTAATCCCAGCACTTTGGGAGGCTGAGGAGGGTGGATCACGAGGTCAGGAGATCGAGACCATCCTGGCTAACACAGTGAAGCCCCATCTCTACGAAAAATACAAAAAATTAGCCGGGCATGGTGGCGGGCGCCCGTAGTCCCAGCTACTCGGGAGACTGAGGCAGGAGAACGGCGTGAACCCAGAGGCGGAGCTTGCAGT
This sequence comes from Theropithecus gelada, assembly GCF_003255815.1. Lineage (NCBI taxonomy): Eukaryota > Metazoa > Chordata > Mammalia > Primates > Cercopithecidae > Theropithecus > Theropithecus gelada. The sequence goes on from NC_037674.1 coordinate 12,680,890, forward strand.
GAGCCGAGATCGCGCCACTGCACTCCAGCCTGGGCCACTGAGCGAGACTCCAGATCAAAAAAAAAAAAAAAAAAAAATTACTTCTGAGAGAATATGCTAGAGATTAAAATTGAACATGACAATTATGACCTGTAAGCAAAGGAGTAATGATAGAGAGTATGTTATTAACCAAGAAAATAACTTAGGTACTTAAGAGCGTGAGCTAATAGGAAAGAACCAGTATCTCTCTCTCTCCCCCATTTCCTCTCCCTCTCTCTCTCTGCCTCTCACTTTGATGTGTATTTTTGCTACATGTTTTACAAACATTACTTTAGATCAGTAGAAGACAACTCATAATATCATATTATTTTATGATAGTAATATTGTGGCAGTACACATACATCACACTAATAAAGTGAATACTAATAACATGAAATTTGACTTAAAATTCATGACACAATAGAATAGCTCAGGAACAATTCAAAACAATGACAGTAACTTCTTTCTTTCCCTATATGCTTTTTTCTTGGTAAGTGGAATCCATATTTCCACACAAACTAGAATTACTAAACTCTTAATAGCATCCCCACGGTTTTGCTTCTTACTACGATGCCTTCATTGATTTCATCACAGATTAAGCATAATAACAAAACATCATTTGTCCTCAGGAGCATGAAGTGTCTCAGGCTATTTCTGCATGCACAGCAGCCTCATTCCTAAATAACTGTCCTAAGTATGTCAATCTACCCACCAGCTTTCTGCCAGCAGTATGACTGCTGTACATAAACTCTCCTGATGCTAATTACTACAAAGCATCCAATTCTTTTCCTAACAAACTTTAAATATCATAATTTTATTCTTACCCCAAAATTGTGCTTTCTGCTTTGACAACATAGCTTCAGGCAATATTTTTGGAAGATTATATTGAATGCTGCACATCTACAATCCATGAATTTTTTTTTCTCCTTTAAGAAGTATATATCTGTATCAATGAGTATTTTAGATGTAAATATCAGAAACTTCCAAATAATAATGTCTGAAATACAAGGACTTATTCTCCACATAAAAGAAGACAAGAGGCTGGCCAGGCGCGGTGGCTCACGCCTGTGATCCCAGCACTTTGGAAGGCCGAGGTGGGCGGATCACAAGGTCAGGAGATCGAGACCATCCTTTCTAACATGGTGAAACCCTGTCTCTACTAAAAAAATACAAAAATTTAGCCAGGCGTAGTGGCGGGCGCCTGTCGTTCCGGCTACTCGGGAGGCTGAGGCAGGAGAATGCTGTGAACCCGGGAGGCGGAGCTTGCAGTGAGCCGAGATGGTGCCACTGCACTCCAGCCTGGGCGACAGAGCGAGACTCCGTCTCAAAAAAA